>NC_042986.1:34216060-34251060 GCF_901001165.1 Salmo trutta | reverse complement strand
TCTATCAGAACTTTCAGAGGGGAAATGGACTGCCCTTTACCTCTATAAACACTCTCTTATTAAAAACTTTCTCCACCTCCACCTCTCCCTGAGCCTCTTTCACCTATTCCTCTCTCCTCACCTGTCCTGCTCCCTCACTTCTGCCTTTCTCCTCCACTGCACTCTTTCTCTTCACTCCCTTTCTCCATATCTCTTCTCCTTCACTTCCCCTGCTACCCCCTCATCTCTCGCTTTCTGTATTCACCCCCTTTCTCCACCTCTCCTCTCTCTCCCTTCATCAATTTCTGACTTTCTCCTTCCATTTCTCCTCCTCTTCCCTCTGTCCTACACACACAAACTCAGGTCTGAGTGTGTAAATAGAGTAAATTGGGGTTGCCCCTCCAGGTTAGCAGGGGCAATTTCTCTTTTCATGTCACAAACTACTGAAGGATGATTGCCTGATTGCTGTTCTCTGTTTCCAAAAGGGATGCCTTTATGGTTGTAATTGCCCTATTTCACAACACACAACACACACACACACACACACACACACACACACACACACACACACACACACACACACACACACACACACACACACACACACACACACACACACACACACACACACACACACACACACACACACCACACACACACACACACACACACACACACACAAATGGTCTAATTGGTGTTAATTACATAATGACAGCACTGAATTGGGTGGGTCAGAGGTGAACATTGGTTTTAAAGGTGGAGAGGTGGAGAACCTTTGGTAGAGAAACGGAGTAGTGGAGGTGATGTTCTGACTTCCTGTGGAACTCGCCTCTCCACTCTCCCCCTAACTCTCTCCCTCCGTCCCTCCATGTCTCTTTGTCTCTCTCTTTGTGTTCCGGTGCTGATCCATCCTTGACCCAGGTCAGGGGCTGATTGCACCCAGAGCCGAGGCTTGGCCTGTGGGCCTGAAACACACACAGACAGCCCTTTGTGAAAGAACCCATAACGTCGTACACAAGGATCCAATTTGACGCACTTAGTGTGTGTGTGTGTGTATGTGCGTGTGTGCTGGACTTACAGCTGAAAGGGTCCTATTGGAGGAAAGTATTTAAGCCATCATCATTATGTGTGTGTTAGTATTGAGGTATGTTTTAGTGAAGGACGTAATTGGCCCATCATACCAATGTGTAATCTTCTCATATTCTAAGAAAACAGCAGCTATAATGATGCCTCTTTAAGGTCTGACCTGGACATGTTAACTGCATACCACTTATATGTTTGATATGTTTGTGTGTGAAAGAGAGAGACAGACAGAGAGACACAGAGAGACACAGAGAGACACAGAGAGACAGAGAGAGAGACAGAGAGAGAGAGAGATGGAGAGCGAGAGACACACAGAGAGACTCAGAGAGAGACACAGAGAGACACCGAGAGAGAGAGAGAGACAGAGAGCGAGAGACACACAGAGAGACACAGAGAGAGTCAGACAGAAAGACACAGAGACACAGAGAGACACAGAGACACAGAGAGACAGAGGGACAGAGAGCAAGAGACACACAGAAAGACACAGAGAGAGAGAGAGACAGACAGAAAGATACAGAGAGAGAAAGAGAGAGAGCGAGACAGAGAGACACAGAGACAGAGAGACACAGAGAGAGAGAGACACACAGAGAGAGAGAGAGACACAGAGAGCGAGAGACACAGAGAGCGAGAGACACACAGAGACACAGAGACACAGATAGACACAGAGAGACACAGAGAGACACAGAGACACAGAGAGACACAGAGAGACACAGACAGACAGACAGACAGAGAGAGTGCTTGTTACGGCTACTTCTGGTGTGTGTGTGTGTGTGTGTGTGTGTGTGTGTGTGTGTGTGTGTGTGTGTGTGTGTGTGTGTGTGTGTGTGTGTGTGTGTGTGTGTGTGTGTGTGTGTGTGTGTGTGTGTGTGTGTGTGTGTTTCTGACCGCAGTGTGATCTGAAAAGCAGAGCCAATGCGAGTGGAAACATCAGTTTGTTTTAGGCCACCGGGGATCAGGTTTTCCACGGAAAGATCTTTGTGTGTGTAAATGTGTTTTTGTATGTGAATGTGTGTTGGAGCTATCACCTGTTCGTTATGAAGTCTGTAGTCTGCAGCCTTTCTCTCTCTCCCCTTTGATGTTTTCTACAGGAGATTCCTTCAGTGTGAAATAGTCAATGAAAGAGCAGCATTTAACAACTGTTATTACTGCTTCTTTTACAGTAGGTTCTCTCTCTCTCTCTCTCTCTCTCTCTCTCTCTCTCTCTCTCTCTTCCCTACCCCGCTCTCTGTCTCTCACACTCTCTCTCTCTCTCTCTCTCTCTCTCTCTCTAACCTACCCCGCTCTCTGTCTCTCTCACTCTGTCTCTCTCTCCTCACCCTACCCCGCTCTCTGTCTCTCACACTCTCTCTCTTTCGCTCTCTCTACGCTACCCCGCTCTCTGTCACTCACACTCTCTCTCTCTCTCTCCACCCCTACCCCGCTCTCTGTCTCTCACTCTCTTTCTCTCTCTACTCTACCCCGCTCTATGTCTCTCACACTCTCTCTCTCTCTTCACCCTACCCCGCTCTCTGTCTCTCACTCTCTTTCTCTCTCTACTCTACCCCGCTCTCTCTCTCTCTCTCTCTCTCTCTCCACCCTACCCCGCTCTCTCTCTCTCACACTCTTTCTCTCTCTACTCTACCCCGCTCTCTCTCTCTCTCTCTCTCTCTCTCTCCACCCTACCCCGCTCTCTCTCTCACACTCTCTCTCTCTCTCACACTCTCTCTCTCCACCCTACCTCGCTCTCTGTCCGTCTCTATCTTTCTTTCTCTTTTTCTTTTTCTTTGCTCTCTTTATCTCTTTCCATTTCTTTTTCTCTTCCTCCCTTTCTACCTTCCTCTCATCTGTTTCGGAGCGAGTGATGATATGAGAGGTATAAAGAAAGGATGTTAGAGTGTAAACTTCAAGGGAAGCCATGTCCTGGGAAACCAGAGGAAATTACACATCAGTCCTGAGACACACCACAGAGACTGGAGAGGAGAGGAGAGGAGAGGACAGGAGAGGACAGGAGAGGACAGGACAGGACAGGAGAGGAGAGGAGATCAGAGGAGAGGAGATCAGAGGAGAGGAGAGGAGAGGAGAGGAGAGGAGAGGAGAGGAGAGGAGAGGAGAGGAGAGGAGAGGAGAGGACAGGACAGGACAGGACAGGACAGGAGAGGAGAGGAGAGGAGATCAGAGGAGAGGAGATCAGAGGAGAGGAGATCAGAGGAGAGGAGAGGAGAGGAGAGGAGAGGAGAGGAGAGGAGAGGAAGACAAAACAATACCAATAGCCAACACTGTGCTGTAGCTACAGTATAGTAATCATCTTACTGTCTTCTCTCTCTTACTCACAGACAGACAGACAGCGGTGTGTTATTTCCTTCCAGGTGTTGGGGTGTGTCTGTCTGAGTGTAGAACATGTGTCAGAGCCCAGGTGGAGAGACACACACTGTAATTACCCCTGTGACACTACCAATCTAACAACACACATGTTTTACGGAGACTGATCCTAATTTACTGTGGTCAGCTAAACTATGCTAAACGCCTCACTCCGCTCTGAAAACCTGAAAGGAAAGAGGGAGAGAAGGAGAGGAAAGGAGGAGAGAGGAGAAGACAGAAGGAAGCTATTAATTGTGATAATTGAGTGGAATGTTTTCTATTTAGGAGGAAGTCTAGGAGGCACTCAGTGGAAAACCAGATCCATAATAGTGTCGCTCAGTGGAAAACCAGATCCATAATAGTGTCGCTCAGTGGAAAACCAGATCCATAATAGTGTCACTCAGTGGAAAACCAGATCCATAATAGTGTCGCTCAGTGGAAAACCAGATCCATAATAGTGTCACTCAGTGGAAAACCAGATCCATAATAGTGTCACTCAGTGGAAAACCAGATCCATAATAGTGTCACTCTGTGGAAAACTAGATCCATAATAGTGTCGCTCAGTGGAAAACCAGATCCATAATAGTGTCATTCTGTGGCAAAACCAGGTCCATAATAGTGTCACTCAGTGGAAAACCAGATCCATAATAGTGTCACTCAGTGGAAAACCAGATCCATAATAGTGTCACTCTGTGGAAAACTAGATCCATAATAGTGTCGCTCAGTGGAAAACCAGATCCATAATAGTGTCATTCTGTGGCAAAACCAGGTCCATAATAGTGTCACTCAGTGGCAAAACCAGATCCATAATAGTGTCACTCTGTGTGCATTCTGTTTTCTCTTGTTTGAGCCACACTGATGCCAACCAAAGCCCCAGGCACAGATGAAGTTGCCCCTAGACACTGATCCAAGGTCTGTTAGGCATTCTTTCCAGTAAATGGTTAAAGTCAGATATGGGGAAGGGTAAGCTGATCGTAGATCTGTGGTTAGGACAACGTCAAGCCAGAGATCACCAGACCATGTCATGCAGAGGGCCTGGAATCTTTCCCTTATGAAAATATAAATAAGTCAAATGGTATAGAAGTCATTAGCTTGGGCTCTAAAGTCCAACTCTGACCCTTTAAGCTCAACCTAAACATTAGCGCATGACCCAGGGCAGGCAGACGGTTGGAATTCTCTGTCGTACACATCACTCCCATCACCGAGCCTGGGTTTGGATTCCAACTCTCACACCCAGAGCATATGAAATGGCCATTACCCAGCCCAGCTCTAACCTTGGACATGTACTGGACTTGAGACCATAAATAGTCTTGAATTTAAATGTACTACTGCAGTGAAGACCAGTTCAAGGAAAGGGCTATTGGCTTGGCTTGCGTCCTCTACTGTGTTTTGCATCATGTCAAGGCATCACACAAAGATAAGCTGTCATACTGAAGAGCTGTAGCAGTGCTCACACTCTTCACTCCCTCTGCTCAGTATGAGTACAGTGTGCTAGCAGAAGCGCTAGCTAGAGCGCTAACTCTGTCAGTGGGGATGGCTTTATCAGTGCTAGTTTACTGAGAACACTGTGTTACAGTAGTAAATATAGTGGTAATATAGCGGTGGTATGAGTGACTTTGTCAGCACTTCCCAGGGTTATTTACTCACCATCCCTATCTAATCCAAGTCCCTGTCAGCCTTTACTGCTCTTATTTATGGACATACTTCCCTGTCAGCTTTAGGATGAGCTGACCGCACTCCAAGATGCTCTCGAGGAGTGTTCTATGGTGTTTCTAACTAGTGTTCCACAGGGTTCCCTCTCCTGTGTGTGAAAGTTAGCAGCTGTGGCTCTGGTCATAGAATTAGAATAAGTAGAGAGGAAATGCTGTTTCAAAGCAATGTTGGAGAGTAGACTGGTGGCCATATTGGTTGTAAAGGAGGGGAGGGGAGATGAGGGGAGAGGAGGGGAAGTGCGGAGAGTAGAGGAGAGGAGCAGTAAGCACTCAGCAGTATTAAACCATGACGGCAGAGAAGCTCTGCTTTACTGTGTGTTTATATCACTGTCAAGCCTGGCCCTCTCTCCCTCTCAATTCAATTTCAATTTAGGGGTTTATTGGCATGGGGAACATATGTTATGTTATGTTATGCAAAGCAAAGCAAAAGTGAAATAAACAATAGAAATTAACAGTAAACATTACACTAAAAAAGTTCCAAAAGAACAAAGACATTTCAAATGTCATATTATGTGCAAATAGTTAAAGTACAAAAGGGAAAATAAATAAACATAAATATGGGTTGTATTTACAATGGTGTTTGTTCTTCACTGGTTGCCCTTTTCTTGTGGCAACAGGTCACAAATCTTGCTGCTGTGATGGCACACTGTTGTAATTCACCCAGTAGATATGGGAGTTTATCAAAATTGGGTTTGTTTTCAAATTCTTTGTGGATCTGTGTAATCTGAGGGAAATATGTGTCTCTAATATGGTCATACATTTGGCAGGAGGTTAGGAAGTGCAGCTCAGTTTCCACCTCATTTTGTGGGCAGTGTGCACATAGCCTGTCTTCTCTTGAGAGCCAGGTCTGCCCAAGGCGGCCTTTCTAAATAGCAAGGCTATGCTCACTGAGTCTGTACATAGTCAAAGCTTTCCTTAAGTTTGGGTCAGTCACAGTGGTCAGGTATTCTGCCACTGTGTACTCTCTGTTTAGGGACAAATAGCATTCTAGTTTGCTCAGTTTTTTGTTAATTCTTACCAACGTGTCAAGTAATAATCTTTTTGTTTTCTCATGATTTGTTTTGGTCTAATTGTGTTGCTGTCCTGGGGCTCTGAGGGGTCTGTTTGAGTTTGTGAACAGAGCCCCAGGACCAGCTTGCTGAGGGGACTCTTCTCCAGGTTCATCTCTCTGTAGGGGATGGCTTTGTTATGGAAGGTTTGGGAATCGCTTTTAGGTGGTTGTAGAATTTTTTCTGAATTTTGATAATTTGCGGGTATCGACCTAATTCTGCTCTGCATGCATTATTTGGTGTTTTACCTTGTACACAGATGATATTTTTGCAGAATTCTGCATGCATAGTCTCAATTTGGTGTTTGTCCCATTTTGTGAATTTTTGGTTGGTGAGCGGACCCCAGACCTCACAGCCATAAAGGGCAATGGGTTCTATAATTGATTCAAGTCATTTTAGCCAGATCCTAATTTGTATATTGAATTTGATGTTACTTTTGATGGCATAGAATGCCCTTCTTGCCTTGTCTCACAGATTGTTCACAGCTTTATGGAAGTTACCTGTGGCGCTGATGTTTAGGCCAAGGTATGTATAGTTTTTTTGTGTGCTCTAGGGCAACGGTGTCTAGATGGAATTTGTATTTGTGGTCCTGGCGACTGGACCTTTTTTGGAACACCATTATTTTTGTCTTACTGAGATTTCCTGTCAGGGCCCAGGTCTGACATAATCTGTGCAGAAGATCTAGGTGCTGCTGTAGGCCCTCCTTGGTTGGGGACAGAAGCACCAGATCATCAACAAACAGTAGACATTTGACTTCAGATTCTAGTAGGTTGAGGCCGGGTGCTGCAGACAGTTGTAGTGCCCTCGTCAATTCATTGATATATATGTTGAAGAGGGTGGGGCTTAAGCTGCATCCCTGTCTCACCCCACGGCCCTGTGGGAAGAAATGTGTGTGTTTTTTGCCAATATTAGCCACACACTTGTTGTTTGTGTACATGGATTTTATAATGTCGTATGTTTTTCCCCTAACACCACTTTCCGTCAATTTGTATAGCAGACCCTCATGTATAGCAGACCCTCATGTATAGCAGACCCTCATGTATAGCAGACCCTCATGTATAACAGACCCTCATGTATAGCAGACCCTCATGTATAGCAGACCCTCATGTATAGCAGACCCTCATGTATAACAGACCCTCATGTATAACAGACCCTCATGTATAACAGACCCTCATGTATAGCAGACCCTCATGTATAGCAGACCTTCATGTATAACAGACCCTCGTGTATAACAGACCCTCATGTATAGCAGAACCTCATGTATAGCAGAACCTCATGTATAGCAGACCCTCATGTATAGCAGACCCTCATGTATAGCAGAACCTCATGTATAGCAGAACCTCATGTATAGCAGACCCTCATGTATAGCAGACCCTCGTGTATAACAGACCCTCGTGTATAACAGACCCTCATGTATAACAGACCCTCGTGCCAAATTGAGTCAAATACGTGGTCTGTCGTATGATAATTTGGTAAAAAGACAATTTGACATTTGTTCGGTACATTGTTTTCACTGAGGAATTGTACCAGTCTGCTGTTAATGATAATGCAGAGGATTTTCCCAAGGTTGCTGTTGACGCATATCCCACGGTAGTTATTGGGGTCCCGTGTGGCTCAGTTGGTAGAGCATGGTGTTTGCAACGCCAGGGTTGTGGCTTCGTTTCCCACGGGGGACCAGTACGGAGAAAAAAAATGTATGAAATGTATGCATTCACTACTGTAAGTCGCTCTGGATAAGAGCGTCTGCTAAATGACTAAAATGTAAAAAAAATGCCAATTTGTCTCCGCTTTTGTGGATTGGGGTGATCAGTCCAAATATTGGGGAAGATGCCAGAGCTAAGGATGATGTTGAAGAGTTTAAGTATAGCCTATTGGAATTTCTTGTCTGTATATTTTATCATTTCATTTAGGATACCATTAACACCACAGGCATTTTTGGGTTGGAGGGTTTGTATTTTGTCCTGTTATTCATTCAATGTAATTGGAGAATTCAATGGGTTCTGGTAGTTTTTAATAGCTGATTCTACGTTTTGTAATTGATCTCTCTCCCCTCTATCTCTCCCTCCTTCCCTCTCCCGCTCTCTTTCTCCCTCCTTCCTTCTCCCCTCTCTCTCCCTCCCTCCTTCCCTCTCTTTCTCTCTGTTTCACCATCTCCCTCCTTCCCTCTCCTCTCTCCCTCTCTCTCTCTTTCTGTCCCTTTCCCTTCTAAACCCTTCTGCCTTTCCGTCCTTCCTCAGCCCTCTCTCTTCCTCTCCTTTCTCTTCTCATCCCACTCTCACCTTTCCCCCTCCCCCGCCCTCTCTTCCTGCAGCCTAAACTTTCCCTTTTAATGACCACCACTGCTTGGCAGCTCAGCTAACAACACACACACACACACACACACCAGCCAGGTTACTCCAGATCCAATGAGATATTCGACATTCGTTCAGGTCCCCAGGACATCGGGAGATGCCTCCAATACCGGCCACTAGGGGCAACGGTGAGCGCTATTAACATCAAGAAGACTCACGGCTTGCTAAGGCATCCTCCAAGGATCGCAGGTTCAAACCTAGTGTTAGGCACTCTTTTAGATTTTTTGGGGTTTTAACCCTATCCCAAATCTTAACCCTTAACTTAATCGGAATTAATGTCTTAACTTAACCGGCAAAACTTGACCTTTATCCCCCCCAGACAAACGTTTAATACTGAAGTCAGACCATGAGATCTTGTTGCACACAGATAAACACACACACACACACACACACACACACACACACACACACACACACACACACACACACACACACACACAGACACAGCTAAACTAAACGTTGACCACCATTGCTAAAAAGCTGCTGCTGTATCCTAGAGTTGAGTTTAGAGTCAGAGACACCTGAATATCACAGTATCAAAAATAAATGAATACAGTTTGGTTATCTTTCTATATTCTTACCTGGTCTCGTAGAAATATTGGTTTTATGGTTCCATATGTCTTCTGTCTTTGAGCTTGTTCATCTGTTTAACCTGGAGAGAGATGTTTAAAACCTAACACAGGTCCTAGTGGGGAAACCCCAGCTGAGTTGAAAACAGATCTCTATCTACACTAGTGTAAATCCTGCTTAGAGAGACGTCATTCCGCTGGCGGTGAGAAATCGTTCACTCTGTTCAGTCTTACACAGTCCTGTACACACACACATACAGACACACACACACATACAGACACACACACATACAGACACACACACACATGCAGACACACACACATATACAGACACACACACATACAGACACACACACACATACAGACACACACACATACAGACACACACACATACAGACACACACACATACAGACACACACAGACACACACACACATACAGACACACACATACAGACATACACAGACACACACAGACACACACACATACAGACACACACACACATACAGACACACACACATACAGACACACACACATACAGACACACACACATACAGACACACATACAGATACACACACACATATGTGCGCAGGCACACAATGTCCTGCATGGAGGGAGGGTGGAGCTTCCGAATAGGTGTACTGGCCCGAACGTTTGGATGGGAGACACACACACACCTCCAAAGAATCCCCCCCCCCTTTAGCTTGACATCTTAAGGATCAGATGTATTTTCTTAACTGGTTCAAGTGATCCTAAATAGATTTGATATGAAATGTAAATACAGGACCTACCCCTGTACTTTACTCCAAATCAAACTCTATACTCCCCCTCCATATCCCCCACCCAACCAAAACCTCAGAGCCCCCCCCACTATTCAGGTATCCTTCCTCCATATGTATTGTGCCACCCTCCAGAAACCTATAAAGCTACGCACCAGGAGAAGCTAAATAATCTGCATTTTGGTATCCACATGTGCAGAGCCCCATTCACTGGGATGTTGATAGAATATGAAGTGGAGTTTTAAACCCGGTAGCCTGGCATGTCTCTGGCTTCCACAGATCCTGCATGGACACAGACAGTGGGGAAGAGAGAGAGGGGAGGGTCAGAGAAAGAAACGTAGGTCAGGAGAGAGACGGGTCAGGAGAGAGTGAGGGACGGTCCAGGAGAGAGTGAGAGACGGGCCAGGAGAGAGCGAGAGACGGGCCAGGAGAGAGCGAGAGACGGGCCAGGACAGAGCGAGACGGGTCAGGAGAGAGCGAGACGGGCCAGAAGAGAGACGGGTCGGAGGGAGAGACTGGTCTTGAAAAGACGTTAGGAGAAGGGTGGGGCCTTCGTTGCGCCCTGAGAAACAAAGGAAAAAGAAACAGATAAAAGTATATGAATGAGAAAACATGTCTGTCCTCTCATTCCAGCATGAGAGAGAGAGAGACGGGGGGATTGAGAGAGATGGGGGGGATTGAGAGAGATGGGGGGGATTGAGAGAGACGGGGGGATTGAGAGAGATGGGGGGGATTGAGAGAGATGGGGGGATTGAGAGAGACGGGGGGATTGAGAGAGATGGGTGGGATTGAGAGAGATGGGGGGGATTGAGAGAGATGGGGGGGATTGAGAGAGATGGGGGGATTGAGAGAGATGGGGGGGATTGAGAGAGACGGGGGATTGAGAGAGATGGGGGGGATTGAGAGAGACGGGGGATTGAGAGAGATGGGGGGGATTGAGAGAGATGGGGGGATTGAGAGAGATGGGGGGATTGAGAGAGATGGGGGGGATTGAGAGAGATGGGGGGATTGAGAGAGATGGGGGGATTGAGAGAGATGGGGGGGATTGAGAGAGATGGGGGGATTGAGAGAGATAGGGGGGATTGAGACAGACGGGGGGATTGAGAGAGACGGGGGGATTGAGAGAGACGGGGGATTGAGAGAGATGGGGGGATTGAGACAGACGGGGGGTTTGAGAGAGACGGGGGGTTTGAGAGAGATGGGGGGTTTGAGAGAGACGGGGGGATTGAGAGAGACGGGGGGATTGAGAGAGACGGGGGGATTGAGACAGACGGGGGGATTGAGAGAGACGGGGGATTGAGAGAGATGGGGGGATTGAGACAGACGGGGGGATTGAGACAGACGGGGGGATTGAGAGAGACGGGGGATTGAGAGAGATGGGGGGATTGAGACAGACGGGGGGATTGAGACAGACGGGGGGATTGAGAGAGACGGGGGATTGAGAGAGATGGGGGGGATTGAGAGAGACGGGGGGATTGAGAGAGATGGGGGATTGAGAGAGACGGGGGATTGAGACAGACGGGGGGATTGAGAGAGACGGGGGGATTGAGACAGACGGGGGGATTGAGAGAGACGGGGGGATTTGAGACAGACGGGGGGATTGAGAGAGAAAAAGAGGGAGGGAGAGCAGGGAGGAAAGAAGAACTAGAGTTGAATGAAATATCTTGACCTAGCAGAGTGGTGATTGGTGTGGAGTGAACTAGTGTATTGGGGAATTAGTGTTGTGTCCCCAACATAGGACTGTTTCATCCTGTGTCCCCAACATAGGACTGTTTCATCCTGTGTCCCCAACATAGGACTGTTTCATCCTGTGTCCCCAACATAGGACTGTTTCATCCTGTGTCCCCAACATAGGACTGTTTCATCCTGTGTCCCCAACATAGGACTGTTTCATCCTGTGTTTTAGCAGTTCCAGGAACAAAGCCTTGACTCCTGTCTGTTTTCTATCTTCTCTGGAAACTTAGATTCCTGCTATATGAAATATGATTAGGACATCAAGTCAAGGAGACCTGCTTCCCTCTCTCTATTGCATGCATTATTAGCTGAGAGCTGGCTCCCAAGGTGTGTGTGTGTGTGTGTGTGTGTGTGTGTGTGTGTGTGTGTGTGTGGTGTGTGTGTGTGTGTGGTGTGTGTGTGTGTGTGTGTGTGTGTGTGTGTGTGTGTGTGTGTGTGTGTGTGTGGTGTGTGTGTGTGTGTGTGTGTGTGTGTGTGTGTGTGTGTGTATGTGTGTGTGTGTGTGTGTGTGTGTGTGTGTGTGTGTGTGTGTTTGTCTATACATATAGCTGTGTGCTTGTGTGTCTGTATCAGGGCATTAGGTCGCATCTTCAAAGAAATCCCTCCACCCCCCCGATCCCCCTCTCACCCCCATGAGAATGCAGCATTGCTGGGATTGCATCGTACCGGAACCCCCTCCTCCCTTCCACAGTCTGGATAATGGGGGTGAGAAACTGTGTGTGTCAGTCTGCCTGGCCTCTTATCGTCCATCAGACTACCCTCAGATTCTCTTTCCAGATGGGGGTGAGATAGTCCCTCAGAGGCCCAAACCCCCACAGACCTCCAGCGCATGGAGGCCTCCCTGATCTACTACCTGATGGAGGTGCTTTAATGTGTGCTCGAGTTTCACCCGTCTCCCCTGCTTCGCCGGGCCTGTAGTAGTGTCAGGATGCAGGCACGTTCAGAGTGCTGGCCTGGTCTCTGGTTCTGGGTTTAGTTCTGGGTCAAGGTCTAGGCTCTGGTACTCAGGCTTACTGCAGGATCATTTTAGTGATACACAAGTGGAGAGTTAGGGTTCAAACACACACACACACACACACACACACACACACACACACACACACACACACACACATGCATACATTCACACAGAATCATGTCAACTTGCACTCACACAGAGAAACACACACACACTCACACACAGCTGGTTCATGGCAAAGCTCTGGACATTCCCCTCAATATAAACACTGCCACTCATACTGTACATTCAGAGATAGAGAGAGGGGGGGAGAGACTGAGATTCAGTAAAATAACAAGAACAGATAGAGTAGACTAGTGTAGGACAGTAGACTAGTGTAGGACGGTAGACTAGTGTAGGACAGTAGACTAGTGTAGGACAGTAGACTAGTGTAGGACAGTAGACTAGTGTAGGACAGTAGACTAGTGTAGGACAGTAGACTAGTGTAGGACGGTAGACTAGTGTAGGACGGTAGACTAGTGTAGGACAGTAGGCTAGTGTAGGACAGTAGACTAGTGTAGGACAGTAGACTAGTGTAGGACAGTAGACTAGTGTAGGACGGTAGACTAGTGTAGGATAGTAGAGTAGTGTAGGACAGTAGACTAGTGTAGGACAGTAGACTAGTGTAGGACAGTAGACTAGTGTAGGACAGTAGACTAGTGTAGGACGGTAGACTAGTGTAGGACGGTAGACTAGTGTAGGACGGTAGACTAGTGTAGGACGGTAGACTAGTGTAGGACAGTAGACTAGTGTAGGACAGTAGACTAGTGTAGGACGGTAGACTAGTGTAGGACAGTAGACTAGTGTAGGACAGTAGACTAGTGTAGGACGGTAGACTAGTGTAGGACAGTAGACTAGTGTAAGACAGTAGACTAGTGTAGGACAGTAGACTAGTGTAGGACAGTAGACTAGTGTAGGACAGTAGACTAGTGTAGAAAGAGATCAACTTAGTAAAAGTAGGGAAACAAAGAAGACAGTGACATAGATAATCAGAGTGAACAGAAGGTGGAGAGTGAATAGCGAGGGAGAGAGAAAGCCCCTAAAAAAAATAGATACAATTCCACGCTACCATTTATTGTTGTTGCTCAAACCTGTACTTAGGACCTGCATGAACATTATACACTTTTATCAACATATGTTCTTTCTTGCCTTAAGCGTTTGAAGTCACAAATGAATATTTGAACGTGTTCTCCTGCCAAAACCTTCATTTACTCCCTCTCTCTGTGATGTGTCTGTGACGGGTGTGTGCATTTGAGTGTGCGTGCGTGCATATTCTTGTAGGAAGGGGGGTGTGTGTGTCAAAACAACCTGCACCTTAGTAAGGAGTAGGGGCTGCAGATTCCACCCCTATCAGTTTTAGAGGTTGGCACACCTTGGCTGTACAGAGAACTCACCACCATCCCACTGAAACTAGTCCTCTATCATGAGAGAGACAGAGAGACAGAGAGAAAGAGAGAGAGAGCGAGACGCTTCGAGGGGACTCCTATGGTAGGTACACCTACTCATCTCTTGGCAGTAGTACTGTAGATTACTTTATCACTGACCTCTCAGAGCTTTCAGTCAGCCCACTGACACCTATCAGATCACAGAAAACTCAATCTACTTGAACAGAAAAATACTTAATTATGAGGCATCAAAGCCAAATGAACTGCATACTATTAAGAAATGCTATAGATGGAAGGAAAGTAGTGTGGAAACCTACCAAAAAAACTATTGGGCAACAACTAATTCAATTCCTTTTAGACAAATTCTGGGACAAAATGTTTCACTGCAATAGTGAAGGTGAAACTTGGCAGTAGAAAGCCTAAACAGTATATTTGACCTTTCAGCTTCCATATTGAATCTAAAAATGTCAATCAGACAACCTAAAAAAAATATATTAAAAATGACAAATTGTTTAATGAAGAATGCAAAAACCTAAGAAAGAAATTGAGAAACCTATCCAACCAAAAACATAGAGACCCAGAAAACCTGAGGCCATAGAATCTAACCACTTCTGGTAAAATTGTAAAACGCTAAACAAACAACAACATGAAGAGTTATCTAATCAAAACGGAGATGTATAACAAGAACAAACAGCAAAAACATACATGATCAATTACAAATCTTAGAATCAGCTATTAAAGACTACCAGAACCCACTGGATTCTTCAATTACATTGAATGAACTACAGGACAAAATACAGACGTATTCACCCTGCACACCCTAATTGACAAACAAACAAACCAAAAGAAAAGCAGTCTTCTCATGCTTTGTCGATTTCCATTTTTTTTTTGACTCAATTTGGCACGAGGGTCTGCTATATAAATTGATGGAAAGAAGTGTTGGGGGAAAATATATGACATTATAAAATCCATGTTCACAAACAAGTATGCGGTTAAAATTGATGAAAAAAAAGTGAGACAGGGATGCAGCTTAACGACAGCCGTTACACCTTTACCGTTACGACCACCGTTACACCTCTTCAACATATATATATATATATATATATATATATAAACGAATTAGCGAGGGCGCTAGAACTGTCTGCAGCACCCGGCCTCACCCTGCTAGAATCTGAAGTCAAATGTCTACTGTTTGCTGATGATCTGGTGCCTCTGTCCCCAACCAAGGAGGGCCTACAGCAGCACCTAGATCTTCTGCACTGATTCAGTTGATAGTGAATCTCAGTAATACAAAAATAATGGTGTTCCAAAGAAGGTCAAGTTGCCAGGACTACAAATACCATCTAGACACCTTTTCCCTAGAGCAGTCATTCCCAAACCTTTTATAGTCCCGTACCCCTTCAAATATTCAACCTCCAGCTGCGTACTCCCTCTAGCACCAGGGTCAGCCATCAATGTAAGCATGCCACACACACACACTATACAATACATTTATTAAACATAAGTGTGAGTTTTTGTCACAACCCGGCTCGTGGGAAGTGACAAAGAGCTCTTATAGGACCAGTGAACAAATAATAATATAATAATAATCAATAGTTTTTCTCTTTATTTAACCATATTACATACAAAACCTTATTTGTTAATTGTTCAATTGTGAATAACTCACCACAGGTTAATGAGAAGGGTGTGCTGGAAAGGATGCGCATAACTCTGCAATGTTGGGTTGTATTAGAGAGACTCAGTCTTAAATCATTTTTCACACACAGTCTGTGCCTGTATTTAGTTTTCATGCTAGTGAGGGCTGAGAATTCTCTCTCACACTGGTACTTGGTTGCAAAGGCTGTCGTTGGGTATTGATGACCAAATCGCAGGCGGGATGTGAATACTCATCTTTTAATGGTAAAGAATCAATCAAACACGGAAAAACAATAAACAAGAACGACTCAAGACAGGCTAACGAGGCACTGTTGCTGGACACTCTGGCCTGATCTGACGCACTGGACGCCTGATGCGTGGGGCTGGTAGAGGAGGTACCAGCCTGGGGACACGCACCTCAGGGCTAGTGCGAGGAGCGGGAACAGGCTGAATAGGACTAGGCTGACTCATGGGAAGCTTGATCCGGGTTGCTGGTACTGGTCGTGCCAGACTGGAGGTACTCACTTCCGGGTTAGCACGAGAGGCGGGAACCGGAAAGACTGGGCCATGGAGGTGCACAGGTGGCCTTGACCGCACCTCCTGCACAACCCGTCCTGGCTGGGTGGTACTAGCAGCCCTGTACGAGCGGGGTGCTAGTACAGGGCAAACTGGGCTGTGCAGGGGCTTGCTGGTTACCGTGCGTATAGCGGGCGTAGGGTAGCCTGGTCCTAGGAGGCGTACCGGCGACCAGACGCCCTGCGCAGGCATCCTCCTCCCAGGCTGGATGCCCACTCTAGCACGGCATCTGCGAGGGGCTGGAATAGCGCGCACCAGACTGTGCGTGCGTATGGGCGAGATAGTGCGCACCTCAGCGAAACATGGCGCCCTCCACTCCATACGTTCCTCCATATACTCACGGGTAGCTGGCTTATGGCTCTTCCTTGGCCTAGCCAAATTACCCGTGTGCCCCTCCCCAAAAAATTATTGGGGGTGCCTCTCCGGCTTCCTCGCCAGTCGTGTACCCCGGTAGCGTTCCCGGTCCTCACCAGCCTTCCTCCACGGGCCCCCTCCGGCCAGAATCTGTTCCCAAGTCCATTTTTCACGAGTGTCCAACTCAAAGTCCCTTTTCTCAACCTGCCGCTCCTTTCTCCGCTGCTTGGTCTTGGTTTGGTGGGTTGTTCTGTAACGGCTGTCGTTGGGTATTGATGACCAAATCGCAGGTGGGATGTGAATACTCATCTTTTAATAGTAAAGAATCAAGCAAACACGGAAAAACAATAAACAAGAACGACTCAAGACAGGCTAACAGGCTATACTTACAAAAAATAGCAGTGCTAGTGAAAACAACCCACAACCCCAAGAGAAAAACACACACCTAATATATGACTCCCAATCAGGAACAACGATATCCAGCTGTTCCTGATCGGGAGTCACACAGACTAACACAGAGACAGAACAACTAGAAACTACATACAACACACAACCTCTGCCACGTCCTGACCAATACTAAACAACACTCCCTCTGCTGGTCAGGACGTGACAAAAGGGCATCAGTGTCTTAACACTGCGATTTGCCAAGGCAGGAGCACAGCCCAATCCAGAAATCTGGCAGTGGCTTCTGATTAAATAAAATTTTCACAGAACCACTTGTTGCAATTTCAATGAGGCTCTCTTGTTCAGATATCGGTAAGTGGACTGGAGGCAGGACATGAAAGGGAAAACTAATCTGTTTGTTTGTGTCATCCATTTCGGGAAAGTACCTGCGTAATTGTGCACCCAACTCACTCAGGTGCTTCGCTATATCACATTTGACATTGTCTGTAAACTTGAGTTAATTTGCACACAAAAAATCATACAATGATGGAAAGACCTGTGTGTTGTACTTGTTAATGCAGACAGAGAAGAGCTCCAACTTCTTAATCATAGCCTCAATTTTGTCCCGCACATTGAATATAGTTGCAGAGAGTCCATGTAATTCTAGATTCAGATCATTCAGGCGAGAAAAACATCACCCAGATAGGCCAGTCGTGTGAGAAACTCGTCATCATGCAAGCGGTCAGACAAGTGAAAATTATGGACACTAAAGAAAACTTTAAGCTCGTCTCTGAATTAAAAAAACGTGTCAATATTTTTCCTCTTGATAACAAACACACTTGTATGTTGTAAAAGCGTTACATGGTCGCTGCCCATATCATTGCATAGTGCAGAAAATACACGAGAGTTCAGGGGCCTTGCTTTAACAAAGTTAACCATTTTCACTGTAGTGTCCAAAACGTCTTTCAAACTGTCAGGCATTCCCTTGGCAGCAAGAGCCTCTCGGTGGATTCTGCAGTGTACCCAAGTGGTGTCGGGAGCAACTGCTTGCACGCGCGTAACCACTGCACTATCTCTCCCTGTCATGGCTTTAGCGCCATCAGTACTGATACCAACCCATCTTGACCACCAAAGTCCATTTGATGTCACAAAGCTGTCCAATACTCAAAAAATATCCTCTCCTGTTGTCCTGGTTTCCAGTCGGTTTGCAGAAGTGGATGTCTTCCTTAATTGACTCCCATAAACATAACGGACATATACCAGGAGCTGTGCCAGGCCCGCAACGTCTGTTGACTCATCCAGCTGTAATGCATATAATTCACTGGCTTGTATACGAAGCAGTAATTGTTTCAAAGCATCTCTTGCCATGTCACTGATGCATCATGAAATAGTGTTGTTTGATCGTCTGTATAGTTTTTTGGGCCTTTTCCCCCAACATTGTCCCAGCCATATCCGCAGCAGCAGGAAGAATTAAGTCCTCCACAATAGTATGGGGCTTGCCTGTCCTAGCCACTCAGTAGCTCACCATATAAGACACTTCTAGACCCTTCTTATTAATGGTATCTGTTGCTTTTATACATGTCTTACTACTCGAAATTCATCTTAATTCTCGCTCACAAAACTCCTGTGGCTTATTTTTCAAATTGGCATGTATTGTTTCTAAATCTCTGCTCAAAAGTGAAGGTTTCATCGAGTTGTGAGATAGTGCTTTGCACTTATGACACACTGTGACTGAGGAAAGACACTACTCCAAATATAAGTGAACCCCAAATCAATGTAGTTCTCATCATATTTGCGCCTCTTTGATGGTCCAACGTCCCTGTCTGTTGTTCGGTGCTTTCCCGGGTAAGGGGGCAGTAGCTCTTCGGCTGCATCAGATTCACAACTGTCAGTGTCCATGCTAGCTGGGCTAACAACAAATGTAGAATTACTGATGCTAGCATTGGATGTGCTCTTTGAAGCAGAACAACTTGTGTCATTGACAGGTACAGGTGTAGTACTGCTGGTAGTAGCAGTACTTCCAGTAGAGCTGGTATGTGTCTTTATGGACGCGGGCCTTACTTTTTTTTAACCATTTATCAATTTTTGCGCAAACGGAATGAGCAGCAGCTACGTTTGGCTACATACGGACCATTAGTGGAATTCCCGCGAGAGAGTAAAACCTCACCCAAATGTATTGGAAAATATAAATGGACTGTTTGAAAATGTTAAATGTTTTTTTTTTTTTTTTTGTGAATCACATTTTTATTTGGCTTACCCCTGACAGCATTGCGCGTACCTCTGGGGGTAGTTTGGGAATACCTTTCCTAAAGCACACAAAACACTATACATACTTCGGCCTAAATATCAGCACCACAGTTCCACAAAGCTATAAACAATCTGAGAGACAAGGCAAGAAGGGCCTTCAATGCCATCATCCCAATTAAGATCTGGCAAAAAATACTTGAATCAGTTATAGACCCCATTGCCCTTCATGTTTGTGAGGTCTGGGGTCCGCTCACCAACCAAGAATTCACAAAATGGGACAAACACCTAATTGGCACTGTGCATGTGGAATTCTGAAAAAACACAAACAGACCCCACAGAGCCCCAGGACAGCAACACAATTAGACTCAAATAAATCATGAGAAAACAAAAAGAGAATTACTTGACACATTGAAAAGAATTAACCAAAAAAAATTAGGAAACTGGAATGCTATTTGGCCCTAAACAGAGTACACAGTGGCAGAATACTTGTCCACTGTGACTGACCCAAAAAGCTTTGACTATGTACAGACTCAGTGAGCATAGCCTTGCTATTGAGAGAGGCTGGCGTAGGCAGACCTGGCTCTCAAGAGAAGACAGGCTATGTGCACACTGCCCACAAAATGAGGTGGAAACTGAGTTGCATATTAGACACATATTTCCCTCAGATTACACAGCCTCACAAAGAATTAGAAAACCATTCCAATTAAAACTCCCATATCTAGGACGTGAAATACCACAGTAGCAAGATTTGTGACCTGTTGCCACAAGAAAAGGTCAACCAGTGAAGAACTAACACTATCGTAAATACAACCCATATTTATGTTTATTTATTTTCCCTTTTGTAATTCAACTGTTTGCACATTGTTACAACACTGTACAAAGCCATAATATAAATACCTATCTTCTTTTGAAACTTTTGATTAATGTTTATTGATAATTTCTGATTGTTTATGATCTATTTCACTTGCTTTGGCAATGTAAACATATGTTCCCCATGCCAATAAAGCCCAGTGAATTGAGAGAGGGGGATGGATAGAGGCCTCGAGGAATAGTTCAAATGTTCCTCTCTTTTGTCTGTGTCTGTTCTGCAGTTTAAATATGACAGTTTAAATTAGTGTTTCTACCAAATTCATTTTCCTTTCATTAATTTCAGACGTGACACTCCCTTTATCTAGTCAACTCCCCCTAGTGGTGTATTTACTAAATGCTACATTGTATATTGCATCAAAAGCTAATCCATCATAGATCATGTGATTACCATTGAACTAGCCTGTCTCACTAGTCCATATTAGTTTAGTGCCATTTTAGCATCTGTAACTCAAGCTAACATCAGCACCTCTCAGCCTAGCATCTGTAACTCAAGCTAACATCAGCACCTCTCAGCCTAGCATCTGTGCCGCTAGCTAACATCAGCACCTCTCAGCCTAGCATCTGTAACTCAAGCTAACATCAGCACCTCTCAGCCTAGCATCTGTGCCGCTAGCTAACATCAGCACCTCTCAGCCTAGCATCTGTGCCGCTAGCTAACATCAGCACCTCTCAGCCTAGCATCTGTGCCGCTAGCTAACATCAGCACCTCTCAGCCTAGCATCTGTGCCGCTAGCTAACATCAGCACCTCTCAGCCTAGCATCTGTGCCGCTAGCTAACATCAGCACCTCTCAGCCTAGCATCTGTGCCGCTAGCTCACGCTTGCTTTCACTCAGCGTGTGTTTGCTCAGATGAAGGAAATTATGTAATTAGCCAGCCAGGGATTGTTTTCTTTTTCTCTCTCTCTCCCTCCCTCCCGCCTTTTTCTCTCTCTCTCCCTCCCCTCCTCAGTGAGCGATTGTTCCAATTTAAGCTAAACCACACCCTTTTTCCTATTTCTAATTAATCTGCTCACAGCTTCAGAAGGAGAAATCAAACTATATTTATCTCATTATCTTTCTCTCTCTCTCCAGATTCCTCTTAATTGTTCAATAGCAGTTTTGTTGGAAATCAAAGATTGGGTTGAGAGGTGTGCGTGTGTGGGGGGGAGGAGTGGAAATGGGGGGGGTTGTGAGTGTGTGTGTGAGGGGGGTTCATGGTTGAGGTAGGTGGGGGGGCAGTATTGGGTGGGGGTGCTGGGGAGGAAAAGCCGGCATTTTGCTCTCTAATTCCAACAGGCCTCGAGGCCTGGAGCGGTGCACTAAGAAGGGCCTCACTGTTGCTCCCTGGATCAGCCAGGTATTGCTTACATAAAAAGCAAGTGAAAACAGCTGTAGGGATAATTAGCTTGATTCTCCATTACATGCCATGAGGGCCAATAACTAAAAAATGGAGTTTTGTTTGGGTTAGAACTACAGCCCGGACCAGGAGGAAGTTGTAAAAGTCAGGCAAAAAAAAAGAGAGAGCTCTTGAAGCAATTGTTCCACGGGAGATGTTCTGCCTCTCTGGGCTGGTTGATGGAGACCATATTTTTTTCATCAGGGTTTGAAAAAGGGCCCCGTTCCAATGCTTGTGTGCGCGCACGTTGTGTGTGCGCGCACGTTCATACACTTTTATGTGGGTATATGTCTGTGTTTTTATTGTGCAACAGGGTGGCAAAGTAACATTTATAGTGTTATGGGAGACATCAAAAACTGTTTAATGATGCTCAATGTGTGTGTGTGTGTGTGTGTGTGTGTGTGTGTGTGTGTGTGTGTGTGTGTGCGTGTTATGTGTTCTATTCAAAGTTCTGTGTATTGGCACACTTTGTCGAATATGTGTGTGTGTGTGTGTGTGTGTGTGTGTGTGTGTGTGTGTGTGTGTGTGTGTGTGTGTGTGTGTGTGTGTGTGTGTGTGTGTGCGTGTTATGTGTTCTATTCAAAGTTCTGTGTATTGGCACACTTTGTCGAATAGTTACCAGCTAACCTCTTCTGATTGCCACACATTAACCTCTCCATAAGTTGACCGCTACAACATCAGATTTATTGGGGCCTGGAGTATAGACTTCTGTAAAGTAAAGAATATAACGAAATACATGTAATATTATACAGAGGAGACTTTTTATTATAATCACAAAGTCATTTTCCTAGACCTAGAAGATCCACATGATAGCGCAATTGACATTTAAAGGTCATTTCCATCTGAGCTGACATATGCAGCGTTTACCGTAAATGCGGTCTCATTGAACCCGGGATCATTGCCTTTAAATGTCAGTCACGCTATATCACAGGTCTGCCACGATCCGGATCGAATCTAGCCCTTCCTCTTTTCATCAACAGATTACATCCTAGCTTCCACGAGACATCGGACCTGTTGTAGTGTGGAGCAGAGTGACTGTCTGACCTGTTGTAGTGTGGAGCAGAGTGACTGTCTGACCTGTTGTAGTGTGGAGCAGAGTGACTGTCTGACCTGTTGTAGTGTGGAGCAGAGTGACTGTCTGACCTGTTGTAGTGTGGAGCAGAGTGACTGTCTGACCTGTTGTAGTGTGGAGCAGAGTGACTGTCTGACCTGTTGTAGTGTGGAGCAGAGTGACTGTCTGACCTGTTGTAGTGTGGAGCAGAGTGACTGTCTGACCTGTTGTAGTGTGGAGCAGAGTGACTGTCTGACCTGTTGTAGTGTGGATCAGAGTGACTGTCTGACCTGTTGTAGTGTGGAGCAGAGTGACTGTCTGACCTGTTGTAGTGTGGAGCAGAGTGACTGTCTGACCTGTTGTAGTGTGGAGCAGAGTGACTGGGCTGCATCGTCCTCTGCCTGCCCATTTGAGGATCTGTGACTTTTAACTCCATTTGAAAATATCTATAGGTTCCTCCGCCTCATTTTATAAATGGATTTATTTCTGTTTGGACAGAAAATACTCTGGGACCATAAGTAGGCTTAGCTGTCACTTCTCTCCCCTTTGCATTTCCTTCCCCCTTCATCCTACAGAATGGCTTATTTTACATCTCTCCGCTTGGTAGAGTGAGGGATAACTTTGTGCCGGTAATTGAATTTAGGCAACAACAAAAACTGATCTGAAAAAGAACAAGAGTCATAGGATAATTGCTAGTGAAAGACCTGAGTTCGTACATAGGTGGTCCCCAAACTCTGCAAGGATCCTTTTTACAAGCTGTTTACATTAGTACCACTTAAAGACAAAAAAAAGACTCAAGAGCAGCCCGACTTACTCAAATACAGACGTTTTTGGTCGGTATTCAATCCCCCGACAGACAGGCAGGCTGGCAGACAGGTAGGAAGGCAGAGGCTGGCACACAGACAGATAGACAGTCTCCTGTGTCCCTCTCCCTCCGTCCCCTTGTCTTTTGCTCCTGTCATTAGACTGATTACCCAGACAACCCCAACACCTCTGTTCAGACCAAGCTGGTTATCTCCAGGTTTACATCACTGTAAAGTTGGTTCAGGAATCTCAAGATAATCATTTTTT
This sequence comes from Salmo trutta, assembly GCF_901001165.1. Classification (NCBI taxonomy): domain Eukaryota; kingdom Metazoa; phylum Chordata; class Actinopteri; order Salmoniformes; family Salmonidae; genus Salmo; species Salmo trutta. The sequence continues at coordinate 34,227,522 of NC_042986.1, read as the reverse complement.
TAATTGACTCCTACTGCACATACCTGTATCCCATGTACGTATGAGCACAATGATGTATCGGTCCTGGTACACTCACACACATGCCCCCACATGCCTGCACACACGCAAACACACAGCGTCTTAATGCTGGTACAGCAGCAGTTAGACACTTGTATAGTATCTTAAACATGATTATCTAGCATGCTGTATGCTATGGCAAAGTTAAGTAAGTATTCATTTGGGAAAGACTTCACCCTTGTCTGAACCACGGTTACTGTAGGAGCACAGGAAAAGAGGCGGCGGGATGCGAGGCGTGTGCGACGGAGGTGTTGTGGTGGGAGGGTGAGAAAACTAATGGACATATAGGAGGAGTGAAAGATGAAGGGATGAGAGGAAGTAGGAAGGATGGATGGTGATAAAGATGGATAATGTCCTGTGTAGTCTTTTATAAGGAGGGAGGAAACATCGTTAGATAAGGTCAGTTTTCTGATGTCGAGAAGAATGAACAGAGTAGATCAAAAAAAAATCAGGAATTTCAATTATACACACAGACAGTACCCACCCAGATGCCAAAACATTTTACATATTGTGGGAGAAGTTGTGATGATTATGTTTCAAGTTTATCTAGAGCTGTCCATCTGAGGATTATGAAGTACTTTACCATTTAAGAGGGTAACTTACCACATTCTCTGCTAATGTGGAGTATCTACAGGAATACTGGGCGCCACCGTTCTACAGTATGTGGGAGCAGCCTCTCAACATACAGTAAGAATGCTAAGTAGTCTAGCAACCCCATGTGTGGTGTCCATATTTTGTCAAAGAGCCCTTTCAGTTTCAGTTTCAGTGTGTAGCTGCACAGTAGCACCACCATGTTGAAACAGAGCAGGCATTTTGTGTCAAAGCATGGGAGAGCATGACGCTACTGTTACGCTATATGCATTGGATGCAGTTGCCCCTAGATAGTTATAGGGCGCGAGATAAGAGAGTGGGGATGGAATCTATTCAGATTGTCCAGTTGTGTTAAAGTTATTTCAATATAAAATAGCAACCACAGACACTAACATGCATGCACCCAAACATGCATAGGGTCATGCAGGTGTGCCGTGGGAACTTGTGGTCTGAAAGCGTATGTTGTGTGGTGGTAGTGAAGTGTTGACTGATATGAAAGGGGAGCAGTCTTCAGGCCCATCCACACAGGGACAGGGTCATCTCCTTTATGACCTGCCTGGGCCCTGTCTGCCTGCCTGGTCCCTGCCTGCCTGGTTCCTGCCTGCCTGGTTCCTGCCTGCCTGGTTCCTGCCTGCCTGCCTGCCTGGGCCCTGTCTGCCTGCCTGGTTCCTGCCTGCCTGCCTGCCTGGGCCCTGTCTGCCTGCATGGTCCCTGTCTGCCTGCCTGGTTCCTGCCTGCCTGCCTGCGTGGTCCCTGTCTGCCTGCCTGGTTCCTACCTGCCTGGTTCCTGCCTGTCTGCCCGCCTGGGCCCTGTCTGCCTGCCTGCCTGGGCCCTGTCTGCCTGCCTGGTTCCTGCCTGCCTGCCTGGGCCCTGTCTGCCTGCGTGGTCCCTGTCTGCCTGCCTGGTTCCTACCTGCCTGGTTCCTGCCTGTCTGCCCGCCTGGGCCCTGTCTGCCTGCCTGGGCCCTGTCTGTCTGCCCGCCTGGGCCCTGTCTGTCTACCCGCCTGGGCCCTGTCTGCCTGCCTGGGCCCTGTCTGCCTGGATCAGTAGAGCTGCTCCACCGGGATGAACAGGAGTGTGTGTTTGGTTCAAAACCCGGCTCACCAGCAGCTGTAGGGAGACAGAAAGAACAGGCATTGGTGTGAGAGGGGAACAAACACAGCCCTGCCTGGCTGCCTGGGCCCTGCCTGGCTGCCTGGGCCCTGTCAGCCTGGGCCCTGCCTTCCTGCCTGGGTTCTGCCTGCCGCGGCCCTATTTGTTGATTCTTGGGCCCCAAAATCATTAATTAAAGTGCAGACGACGGCACGGTAACCTGAGGAAAGCCTCACACACACATATGAGGCACACACTAACCCACACACAGCACTCCCTGTCGCATAACAAATGATGGCACTTGGTTTAATTGCTGAGGCTGTTTATTTATTTACGTCTGTAATGGATGGTGGTCCTCGGACCAGCAGCCAATCAGCAGCCAGAGAGAGGGAGACAGGAAGAGAACCAGAAGCCCTGCAGACCTGAACAAATTCCACAGGATTCTGCACTCTTCATTTCACCCTCGAGTCTACATGGTCCGCCTTTCAGTCTAGCTTTATCTCTTTCTCTCTTTCTGTCTGTTCTCTCCCCCTCTTTTCTTGCTCTCCTAGTTGTGTTTGTTCTCCTCTCTAGCCTTTCCCGAGTGACTGATGGGATCGCCGTTCTTGATTGGTGGTTATTTTGAGAACTGTTTGCTCAGCCAATGAGGCGCCCTGGTCTTACAGATGTAGGATCTTAATTTGAGCCAGTTTCGAATAGCAAGAAAATAATAATTCAGCTGCAGGAAATGTGAGTTATTATATGGATTATAATGAATGGACATTTTTGTAGGGGTTAACTCATTTTTCGTAAGGGAAAATCAAGTCTGCAATTTCTAAGTGGAAATTACAAACTTCAGAACCCATTTTAAATCTAAAATACACTACAAGTTTGTTTTGCATTGCAGGAAAGTTATCCTGTAACAGGTGATCAAATTAAGATCCTACATCTGTATATGGCATACATCATTGTTTTTTAAACTCAACCCACAATGAGACCCTGGACTTGATTTTGTTGCTGGCTGGCTTCTCAACAAAGACCTAAGTAACAGACACATTCCGATTTTAGTTTGTTACAAATGAGCACTCGATGTTTGGGTCTGTGCCAAATACGTTTAACGCATTCTTAAGGAGATCTGGAGACTTGCCAGACTGTTAGAGGGACAAAACAGTCATGCTATAACTAAGAAAAAAACCAAACACGCTTGTATGGAAGAAACCGTTTCAGTTGATTTCTCCATCACTGGCTGATGTGTGTTTATGCTGCTCTGCTAGGTCGATGTGACGTGGTGCCTGTTACGAAGCACTGGGGAGTTGGCTGAGGTTTCCTTCTAATCCACATAACAAGCTCTGATGAAACACCCTTCTTCATGTGCGTGTTTTATAAAGTGTTTGTTCCCCTCTCACACTGATGCCTGTTCTTTCTATGTCTCCCTACAGCTGCTGGAGAGCCGGGTTTTGAACCAAACACACACTCCTGTTCATCCCGGTGGAGCAGCTCTACTGATCCAGGGGCCAGACTGACTGCAGCAGAGTCCCAGGGTCCTGCCCACCTGCCATGGTTGAAGACAATCCTTTTCCCACCTTCCATTGCAGAGATGCTCTCTTTCCTCCCAGTGTTTGACAATCAGAGAGTAGAGACTCGTAAAGTCCCATGAGCTCCGAGGCGCCGTTGGACATGTAACCCTGACTGTTATACACTGTACTTATGAACTACGGCTTTAACTCTCCAACAGTCAATCAATCATCTCACTGCCCCTGCCAGGTTCACTGACTGACTGATAAATCCTAGACAACAAACTAGTCAGCCTAAAAACGAGAATGACCAATCAGAAAGGACCATTAAGAGTGACCAAACATAATTTGTTTTGTGTGTTATTTTTTTTTAGATTGTTTGTGAGCCCTTGAAAGACTATGGGAGAGAGCAAATCCTGTTGTGGGTTTGTTTACGTAGCCACATACGGATAGCATTAGCATGGTCCACAACATGGACCTCAGATCCACATGGACCTTCTCAATGTACCGTGCCAAAGGAACCACTCCCTGTCAGCAGAGAGACACTGAGAGGGGAACCGGGTTCCAATTACTCTAGAACCCTCAAAGAGAACCCAGAGAAGTGTTCTGTGTATGCTACCTTTCTCTGAATGTTCTTAAGTCTGGAAACACTCCTGTCATCCTATCACTGGACAGCTCTCTTGGTTGACAGTGCTCCAGGTAGACGATGTCCATAGGAACTGATCTAGGATCAGTGCCCTTTCTAAATCCTTAACTATCAAGTGGGTAAACAAAACTGACCTCAGACCAGTTTCTAGGGGCAACTTCGTCCCTCTCCGGGTGAAGGGTACAAACTGACCAAACAAAACCCTCTGAGGAAATCTAACTATGATCTGTTTAGAGTTTTTTTTTTCTCTTGTGTTTTTCTCTCCCTGCTGTACTTTGTTTGACTAACGAGTATCATGTTGTGTTTGTTTTTCTACATCTGAAACAGATTGAGTACTGTTCTCTTTGAGGTTTGTATCAGTTGTGTGTTTCTGCTTGTGGGTGATGTTTTATTTAGTAGTTTATTTATTGAGTAGTTTAATTGCAACATGCATTGGAGTGGCTGTTTTTAGGTATCCATGTTGAAGTCAGCACTCTCCAATCATCATTTTGGAATCAGAGATTGAGGAGTGCTGCTTTAAGGGGATGAGTTGTCTATACATATCAGTTTACCAGTGAGGATGTCGTGGTGTTTGAAGGTGACATGATGCAACATGATCTCCGTTTTACTGAACCAGCAGTAAGTGTTTAGCTTGTACAGTTTTCGCTCTGTGTTTAGCTTGTACAGTTTTGTGTGTGTGTGTGTGTGTGTGTGTGTGTGTGTGTGTGTGTGTGTGTGTGTGTGTGTGTGTGTGTGTGTGAGAGAGAGAGAGAGAGAACAGCGCGAGGTCTCAATATGCTCAAACTCTGCTATTGACTTGTTTATACAGTGTGTTGCCATGGTCAATATTAGTTTCTCGGTCAATAAAAGTGTGGCGTTTTTCTCAACTGTTCGGAGAATGTATCTCTATCAGATAATCACAAACATAATTTAACATGAATTTTATCAATAGTTATGTTAATAATCAGTGGATCTTTTGAAATCATCAATTTTTCTGAGATTGAAACAATGGAGTGTGCTTTTGTTCCCCTTTTTCATGGTCTCCCTAAACCCATCTCTGTCTCTCTCTTTCTCTAGGTCTCTGTCTCTCCCTAAACCCATCTCTGTCTCTCTTTCTCTAGGTCTCTGTCTCTCCCTAAACCCATCTCTGTCTCTCTCTTTCTCTAGGTCTCTGTCTCTCCCTAAACCCATCTCTGTCTCTCTTTCTCTAGGTCTCTGTCTCTCCCTAAACCCATCTCTGTCTCTCTCTTTCTCTAGGTCTCTGTCTCTCCCTAAACCCATCTCTGTCTCTCTTTCTCTAGGTCTCTGTCTCTCCCTAAACCCATCTCTGTCTCTCTTTCTCTAGGTCTCTGTCTCTCCCTAAACCCATCTCTGTCTCTCTTTCTCTAGGTCTCTGTCTCTCCCTAAACCCATCTCTGTCTCTCTTTCTCTAGGTCTCTGTCTCTCCCTAAACCCATCTCTGTCTCTCTTTCTCTAGGTCTCTGTCTCTCCCTAAACCCATCTCTGTCTCTCTTTCTCTAGGTCTCTGTCTCTCCCTAAACCCATCTCTGTCTCTCTCTTTCTCTAGGTCTCTGTCTCTCCCTAAACCCATCTCTGTCTCTCTCTTTCTCTAGGTCTCTGTCTCTCCCTAAACCCATCTCTGTCTCTCTTTCTCTAGGTCTCTGTCTCTCCCTAAACCCATCTCTGTCTCTCTTTCTCTAGGTCTCTGTCTCTCCCTAAACCCATCTCTGTCTCTCTTTCTCTAGGTCTCTGTCTCTCCCTAAACCCATCTCTGTCTCTCTTTCTCCAGGTCTCTGTCTCTCTCTCTCTCTGTCTCTCTCTGTCTCTCTTTCTCTCTCTCTCTGTCTCTCTCTGTCTCTCTCTTTCTCTCTCGGTCTCTCTCTCTCTCTCTCTCTCTCTGTCTCTCTCTCTGTCTCTCTCTCTCTCTCTCTCTCTCTCTCTCATAGACTCAGGCAGATGTTGTCCAGCTTTCCTCCTGGGGGGAAGGGGTAGTGAGTGGTGGTGATTAAAGTGGGGTTGAGTTACGTGGTTGGGCTTGTTTTAGGGCCACTGGAACCTAACATAGCAGGCGTAGAATACATGCCTGAAACTGGATCCCCTACATACTGGTCAAAAGACTCAGGGGAAGTTCTTTTCTGCACTGTTCAACCAATCCAGTAAATGTGGAGGAGGAGTTAAGATGGAGTAACGCCTCGTTAACGTCAAAAGTGGAAGTGACGTCACAGGCTCTCTTTCCATTTCCCCTGGAAACCAGAACATCCGGATGTTGGGGGACTCGGCAGAGGCTAGGACCACTAACCCAATCACAGCTCATCCAACCGCTGCCTTAATAATAATGCAAACTGCACACAAGCTAGCTATCAGCAATGGAGCATGGGCTCAGCACTGTCTACACTACAGCTATGGGGACTAGTAGGCAGGCAATGTCTCTCTGTCTCTCTCTTTCTCACCTTCCTCCCCTGATGGATGATGATAGTGTTACAATGTAAACCTCTCCATCACTTTGTGCTTACAGACAACAGCTTGCCCTCTCCCTCTCTTAATGATACAGTGACTGTCTGGTGCGATCTCATGGCACCTCTATGGTGCGCACACAGACACAACAATGAGGACTCCAAGGGCAAACTCACTCATCTCTCCGATCACAAAAAAGCACTGCAGAAGCAGGCCTTTCAAAGATTGGCAAGCACCATGAATGTGAACGTGACATCAGAACACACACACACACACAGTTAGAACAAGTCTTTATTTGGGCAGGCAGCCAGGCATTCAGGTGACTAAGCAGAAAGTATATGTTTTGTTAGCGTTTGGAAGTCCTTTTTTTTAACAATCATTGACTGATTTGTTTTATTTCCTTTCCTCTCAAATCCACTGGAATCCAAATAGATTTGAACCAGATCTGTGATTGGTGAAAATACTTTATAAACCAATTAATAATGGTTAGCTGCCCCAAACTTCTCTCTCCTGAAAAACAAATGTGTGGAGCTTGTAGTCTGAAAGTCTGTTAAACAATAATGACACAGAAACCCGGAACACTTCGCCGTTATACCTCCATCTTGTTCATGTCCAGTGTTCTGCGATAACGTCCATGTTCGGCGATAAAATAATAGTTATTCTAATGACCATAATGCTTATGCATACAGTCCTGCGCATGATGAGAGCACTCTGTATAAGCAAACAGTGTCGAACTGCTTGTCTTGGTTTTTACTGGGAGGTAACTCGATCCCCTGCGTCTGAAAATCCTAACTCGGCTCTGGCACGGATAGACTAATAGCCCCGGGTGCTTTATACGTTTATTTTAGGTAATAGAGACGCTTGTTTTGTTACAGACCGTTCCGCCCTTTTTTTTTTTTTTTTTTTTTTACAATTTCACCTAGACGCAAATTGCGATTCTTTCCCACTTGGGCCGCATTCTTTGCCGTAGAAAGTTTAGTGACTTTAAAGAAGGGCTTTGGGAGAAAATGTGGAGCGCATGCGCCATCTAGAAGTTTCCCCCGCGCATCAGTGCTAGGATTTGCTAGTTTGAGAGAGGAGGCGACGAGGCAGGTGACAGAAGGAGAACGACTGGCTCTTCAACACACACACACACACACACACACACTATCGGGCGGGGGTTATCTCCACGAGCGTACCTTCTCCATCTCTCACACAGTACTGCTGATTGGAGTTTTCTTCCAGTGGCGAGCTTGGAGTGGATTTGCGGCAATTCGTGTCTTCCACCACTCAAAAGTTGGATGTGTTGAACGCACTTTTTGCGGGTAAAGGTTTTGTGACAGAGTAAATCAACCGAGGAGTTCAGGAGAGAGCAGAATGGAGGATGAAATAACGGCTTCAGGTTTGTGGCGAGGAACCGTGCAGTGTGGATGTTACCACAGGTAAAACACGCTCCGAGTTCAAGGTGTCACCGCTGTAGGATCATCTCTCCTCACCCATCACCAGTTCATGTGTTTACCTGCGCTTTACACACTGGTACCAGCCCGTCGGAACCTCTACAAATCTGCAAGGAAACTTGGAAGGATAAAGCTGCCTCTATCAGTCCTCCCAACCATCAAAAGAGCGTTGGCAACAGTTTATTACAGCGTTTCTGGCCACGGGCACTTGCTAGTTAGTTTCTTGTGAATGTTTTATTTGTCATTAAGTGTTTCCGCGGATTCACTCCCACGTTTGTTAAAAGCTCTAATTATTCATAGTGCTGCTGGACATTGTAAATAACCTCCGTCGTCTCTGCAAGAGCTCTCCTCTCCGCTGTCCCGCGCTCACGGAGCGCATTCGTCGATAACGGGTCGCTTATGCCAGTCTTCCGACACTGAGCCGCAGGACTACCACGGTTACTGCCACCTTCCTCCATTACACACCGGACACTATCCCGGACACTATCCCGTACAACCCCGATTTAGCACTAACTGCTTTGGATTGAAACCGACCTGAGCCAACCGGATCGGTAAAAGGAGTCTCTCGAGGAAACTTCGGCCTTGGCATTATTCCTTTAACAACCATCTCACCAAGTGGATTATCGTTGGTAAAGAATTGTTTTCCGTGGTGAGTATAGTTTGCGCTCTGATTTTGTTCGTTATCGAATAGTTATTTAGAGATCGGTTAGCAACTAAAAAAAACGAAAACCTTTTCCCAAATTATGTCCTCGGTTCTTGGACTGCTTAGGACTCATTTTTCTTTAGGAATGATTCTCGTTTGTTTGACCGCAGCCAAAAGCATTTTTTCTTAACCATTATAATTTCCCCCCTGAAGTACACTTTTTAAAACTCTTTGTTTGTGCAGTGTTAAACTAATGCCACATGTTTTAATTTGTAATGCCACCCTTGCTCTCTCTCTTTCTCTCTCTCCGTATGCTCTGCTCTCTCCCTCTATCAAAACATAGACTCTGGCTCCCTCCTCTGGCCTTCTAAAACGAGGTGTGTGTGTGTGTGTGTGTGTGTGTGTGTGTGTGTGTGTGTGTGTGTGTGTGTGTTGTGTGTGTGTTGTGTGTGTGCTGGAAACTGATATGCATTGATGAATATTAGGTAACACTTAATTCATCGATTTATGTTGACTATGTTAATAAAAAAACCACAGCGTCCCTTGAAGGCGATGTTTCATGTATGTACATTTAGTCTACATCTGACATGGACGAAACAATGGACATAAACTGATTCATTCATTATCCTTCCAAGAATAATCAATAAATTATGTCAAGGACGCTTTTTTATAGCAGCATTTATTTGTCTATTAATGTGACGATAAATGATTGACCTACACAGGCCTACGTTTCACACCTTGGCCATGTTTATATTCTCTTCTGAGTTGTTCTCAGAAACAGAAAGAAACAGAAATAAGCTATATTAAATATTTCAAACGTACTATTTAAATATTGACCGATATTTTGTATTGTGTTTTAGCCTTAATTTATTCCCCTGTAAATGTGTAGATGGTATTAATTTATTGTATTCGAATATTCTACAGTGGTATAAAAACCAACGCACTTGTTTGTGCTTAAATTGGTTTTAGCCTATAAGATTTTAACATGAATTAATGAACATTAATTTAGTAAACTTGATTAGCTGATATGTAATGGACATGTTTTGTTGCCTGTCCAAGTCCATTCATGATTCTCACTGCTCAGGGTGGAGCCGAAATTCGGCCGTTTCCATCATAATTCAATAGCCCTACTCGGTGTGCGCTGACCATATCGTTAATACCGGGGAGTGGTGGTCTGGTCTGAACGGTGTTTTCTCTGCATCACTTGATTGTTGGGTTCATTCAAGAAAATAAATGACTCTTCAAAAAAAAAATTGAATTAATTGGAATTTCATTCAATTGAACCCCTGAATTGACGAAATGGAGGAGTCTCCAGGACCTGAAACCTGGTTGTTTATATGACAGGTCACGGTTACCGGTTAAAGGTTAGCCTTCCACTGATTCAGCTTTCACGTGCACCCCTATTTCAGCCCACCATGCACCCGTAGGACTGAAGGAAGCCAGCAAAATCTGAGACAAGCGGTGGCTATCATTCAGACTAATGTAGGTTTATAAATGAACTTATGTAACCGGGCCGGGCATTTTTCACGGCCTATATAAAAATGGGGACTTTAGCCGCCAGCCCGAAAGGCAGTGCGCAAACTGAAAGTGTGTGTGCGTGTGTGAGTGAGGTTAAACTCAGCGATTACTCTGGAAAATACACATCTTGACAAGTTAGCCGCCTCCCAGTCACTATAGCCTCTAAAATGACCATGCAGAGATGCCACTATAAACAGCAGCAAACGTTTGAGGGAAATGATTTAGACTGTTATGCCGTTGCCTTTTCATTAGAATCAGAACAGCAGAAATTCAAATTATTCCAGACCCCAAAACGGAATTGGATTTATATGCTCATACTTCTTTAATTATGCAAACTCGTTTGCAAATTTCGCATTAAAATCACGATTTTCAAAAGTAATTTAGTGTTAATAAAATGTCAAGTTCCCCTGGACATCGACACTGTAACCCACCATTCATGAAGTAGTTGGTTGTTGGCCTGCATGTATCGCTTCAAAGCGTATGCCATACTAACAAGAAATGACGTTTTCAAAACACACACACACTATGTTTTTAAAGATATCCATTTAGCTTTTCATATTGTCATTATTTCAAATGTAGTAACCTTCCAATTCCACATTTAATATTTGTATTTTATATATATATATGAAGTACACATTTATAAACGTAATGTATATAAATATCTACATGAATTCATTCTGTGCATGTTTTAAATTCAGATGGGTTATTCCGTGATGAACACTTGTTATTAGAACGATTAGTGTTATAATAACTTACTTACACAATTATCATGTAACGAATTAACGAATCAAATATTAATAGCAGAAAGTGCATTCATTTAGATGTAAGTGTTTATTTTCAAACCCACAGAAAGATATTTACACACTGGTATAGCTTCAGCGTCTTTCAGTCGTGTAACTGGGTCACGAACGGATAAATAGCCCAATGTGTAGGCTTCCATTAAATTATGGACAGTTTTGTGTTTATTTCGTATAATTTAAAATTATCCTAAAATAGTATTTGTTAAAGATGACGCAATTAAATAATAATACAATTAATAGTTTACAGAACTTCCTCATAACTCAATAAATAGCTTATACTTGTCTTGTAATTGATTGAATCAACATAGGCTAGCCTAACACACCTTAAACAATCATTTCACATTGTCATGAATTGGAATAGGTCCACTGATTGGTCAAATGCGAAGCAATATTTATGCTAAACGCGACGTGGAAAAACTTGTCCCGAACAGAGTGGGAGAGAGGCTTATAGGACATTTCATCAATGGACTAGCATCCGGAGATACCGACTTAAGAAACAGAATATTAAAATATATTTAGAGCTTCTGTAGAAATGTGTGTATTTTTATCTCATCTGTTTTTAACTGCGCATTACATGTCAATTGAAGTGCATCAGTGTGCTGCAGTTGAACAGAAGGGGGTCTCTCTCTCTCCTTGTCTGATTGGCGCAGGAGAAGAATGCTCTTATCGTGTGTATAATGAACTGACTGTCTGGTAGGAATGTCTGGTTGAAGGCCATTGTTATTCTGTCTTCTGTGATTCACACACTCACC
>NC_042986.1:34208560-34213560 GCF_901001165.1 Salmo trutta | reverse complement strand
CTCCATGTCTCTTTGTCTCCATGTCTCTCTGTCTCCACGTCTCTGACTCCACGTCTCTCTGTCTCCATGTCTCTCTGGCTCCACTCCACGTCTCTAAGTCTCTCTGACTCCATGTCTCTCTGTCTCTCTGACTCCATGTCTCTTTGTCTCATCTCTCTCTGTCTCTACGTCTCTGACTCCACGTCTCTCTGTCTCCATGTCTCTGACTCCACGTCTCTAAGTCTCTCTGACTCCATGTCTCTCTGTCTCTTTGTCTCTCTGACTCCATGTCTCTCTGTCTCTCTGACTCCATGTCTTTTTGTCTCTCTGTCTCTACGTCTCTGACTCCACGTCTCTCTGTCTCCATGTCTCTGACTCCACGTCTCTCTGTCTCTCTGTCTGTCTCTCTGGCTCCATGTCTCTGACTCCACGTCTCTAAGTCTCTCTGACTCCATGTCTCTCTGTCTCTCTGACTCCATGTCTCTCTGTCTCTCTGACTCCAAGTCTCTCTGTCTCTCTGTCTCTCTGACTCCACGTCTCTCTGTCTCTCTGACTCCATGTCTCTCTGACTCCATGTCTCTCTGTCTCTCTGACTCCATGTCTCTTTGTCTCCATGTCTCTCTGTCTCTATGTCTCTGACTCCACGTCTCTCTGTCTCCATGTCTCTGACTCCACGTCTCTCTGTCTCTTTGTCTCTGTCTCCATGTCTCTCTGTCTCCATGTCTTTCTGTCTCCATGTCTCTCTGGCTCCACTCCACGTCTCTAAGTCTCTCTGACTCCATGTCTCTCTGTCTCTCTGACTCCATGTCTCTCTGTCTCTCTGACTCCAAGTCTCTCAGTCTCTCTAACTCCACGTCTCTCTGTCTCTTTGTCTCTGTCTCCATGTCTTTCTGTCTCCATGTCTTTCTGACTTCACGTCTCTCTGACTCCATGGCTTTCTGTCTCTGTCTCCATGTCTCTCTGTCTCTCTGACTCCATGTCTCTCTGACTCCACGTCTCTCTGTCTCCATGTCTCTCTGGCTCCATGTTTCTTTGTCTCTCTGATTCCATGTCTCCATGTCTCTCTGTCTCCATGCCTCTCTGTCTCCATGTCTCGTTGACTCAATGTCTTCATGTCTCTCTGACTCCTTGTCTCTCTGTCTCCATGTCTCTCTGTCTCCATGTCTCTCTGTCTCCATGTCTCTCTGTCTCTCTGTCTCTCTGACTCAATGTCTCTCTGTCTCTCTGACTCCATGTCTCTCTGTCTCCATGTCTCTCTGTCTACATGTCTCGCTGACTCCATGTCTTCATGTCTCTCTGTCTCCATGTCTCTCTGTCTCCACGTCTCTGACTCCACGTCTCTCTGTCTCCATGTCTCTGACTTCACGTCTCTCTGTCTCTCTCTCTCTGTCTCCATGTCTCTCTGTCTCCATGTCTTTCTGTCTCCATGTCTCTCTGACTCCACGTCTCTCTGTCTCTCTGACTCCATGTCTCCATGTCTCTCTGTCGCCATGTCTCTCTGTCTCCATGTCTCTCTGTCTCTCTGACTCCATGTCTCTCTGACTCCATGTCTCTCTGTCTCTCTGACTCCATGTCTCTCTGACTCCATGTCTCTCTGACTCTACGTCTCTCTGTCGCTCTGACTCCATGTCTCCATGTCTCTCTGTCGCCATGTCTCTCTGTCTCCATGTCTCTCTGTCTCTCTGACTCCATGTCTCTCTGACTCCATGTCTTTCTGTCTCCATGTCTCTCTTTCTCCACGTCTCTGACTACACGTCTCTCTGTCTCTCTGTCTCCATGTCTTTCTGTCTCCACGTTTCTCTGTCTCTTTGACTCCATGTCTCTCTGACTCTCTGACTCCAAGTCTCTCTGTCTCTCTGTCTCTCTGACTCCATGTCTCTCTGTCTCTCTGACTCCATGTCTCTCTGTCTCCATGTCTCTCTGTCTCCACGTCTCTGTCTCCATGTCTCTCTGTCTCTTTGACTCCATGTTTCCATGTCTCTCTGACTCCACGTCTCTCTGTCTCTCTGACTCCATGTCTCTCTGACTCCATGTCTCTCTGACTCTCTGACTCCAAGTCTCTCTGTCTCTCTGTCTCTCTGGCTCCATGTCTCTCTGGCTCTCTGGCTCCATGTCTCTCTGTCTCCATGTCTCTCTGTCTCCATGTCTCTTTGTCTCTCTGACTCCATGTCTCTCTGACTCCATGTCTCTCTGTCTCTCTGACTCCATGTCTCTGTCTCCATGTCTCTCTGTCTCCACGTCTCTGACTCCATGTCTCTCTGTCTCTCTGTCTCCATGTCTCTCTTTCTCCATGTCTCGTTGACTCAATGTCTTCATGTCTCTCTGACTCCTTGTCTCTCTGACTCCATGTCTCTCTGACTCCATGTCTCTCTGTCTCCATGTCTCTCTGTCTACATGTCTCGCTGACTCCATGTCTTCATGTCTCTCTGTCTCCATGTCTCTCTTACTCCATGTCTCTCTGGCTCCATGTTTCCATGTCTCTCTGTCTCTCTGACTCCATGTCTCTCTGTCTCCATGTCTCTCTGTCTCCACGTCTCTGTCTCTCTGTCTCTGACTCCACGTCTCTCTGACTCCATGTCTCTCTGACTCCATGTCTCTCTGACTCTCTGACTCCAAGTCTCTCTGTCTCTCTGGCTCCATGTCTCTCTGGCTCTCTGGCTCCATGTCTCTCTGTCTCCATGTCTCTCTGTCTCCATGTCTCTTTGTCTCTCTGACTCCATGTCTCTCTGACTCCATGTCTCTCTGTCTCCACGTCTCTGACTACACGTCTCTCTGTCTCTGCCTCTCTGTCTCCATGTCTTTCTGTCTCCATGTCTCTCTGACTCCATGTTTCCATTTATCTCTGACTACACGTCTCTCTGTCTCTCTGTCTCCATGTCTTTCTGTCTCCATGTCTCTCTGTCTCCATGTCTCTCTGTCTCTCTGACTCCACGTCTCTCTGACTCCACGTCTCTCTGTCTCTCTGACTCCATGTTTCTCTGACTCCATGTTTCTCTGACTCCATGTCTCTCTGATTCTGTCTCTCTGTTTCCATGTCTCTCTGACTCCATGTCTCCATGTCTCTCTGACTCCATGTCTCCATGTCTCTCTGACTCCATGTCTCTCTGTCTCTCTGACTCCATGTCTCTCTGTCTACATGTTTTGCTGACTCCATGTCTCTCTGTCTCATGTCTCTCTGACTCCATGTCTCCATGTCTCTCTGACTCCATGTCTCTCAGACTCCATGTCTCTCAGACTCCATGTCTCTCTGACTCCATGTCTCTCTGACTCCATGTCTCTCAGACTCCATGTCTCTCTGACTCCATGTCTCTCTGACTCCATGTCTCTCTGTCTCCATGTCTCTCTGACTCCTTGTCTCTGTCTCTCTGACTCCATGTTTCTCTGTCTCTCTGACTCCATTTTTCTCTGACTCCATGTCTCTTTGACTCCATGTCTCTCTGTCTCCTTGTCTCTCTGACTCCATGTCTCTCTGACTCCATGTCTCTCTGACTCCATGTCTCTCTGACTCCTTGTCTCTCTGTCTCTCTGACTCCTTGTCTCTCTGTCTCTGACTCCTTGTCTCTCTGTCTCTCTGACTCCATGTCTCTCTGACTCCATGTCTCTCTGACTCCATGTCTCTCTGTCTCTGACTCCAGCACATACACCTTTTAGATATACACATTTTTTTCTTTCCTATTTTCTTACTCCATGTTTTTGCCAAACCAAAATTCTGAATATTGTATAAAACAGAATGCTGTGGTTTTTGGGTACATATCCAAATATGTGCAGACACGAACTCCATAGAAGTGACTTTCTCGCTCTGTGCGGGGTATTGTGTGTTTGTGGTAGTGTGTGTTTGTGGTAGTGTGTGTCTGTGGTAGTGTGTGTTTGTGGTAGTGTGTGTGTGTGTCTGCGGTTGTGTGTGTGGTAGTGTGTGTGTGTGTGTGTGTGGTAGTGTGGTAGTGGGTGTGTCTGTGGTAGTGTGTGTGTGTGTCTGTGGTTGTGTGTGTGGTAGTGTGTGTGTATGTCTGTGTTTGTGTGTGTGTGTCTGTCTGTGGAAGTGTGTGTGTGTGTGGAAGTGTGTGTGTGTGGTTGTGTGTGTGGTAGTGTGTGTGTGTGTGTGTGTGTGGTTGTGTGTCTGTGGTAGTGTGTGTGTGTGTCTGTGTGTGTGTGTGTGTGTGTCTGGTAGTGTGTGTGTGTGTGTGTGTGTGTGTGTCTGGTAGTGCGTGTGTGTTTGTGTGTGTGTCTGGTAGTGTGTGTGTGTGTGTGTGTGTGTGTGTGTGTGTGTCTGGTAGTGTATGTGTGTGTGTGTGTGTGTGTCTGGTAGTGTGTGTGTGTGTGTGTGTGTCTGGTAGTGTGTGTGTGTGTGTGTGTGTGTGTGTGTGTGTGTGTCTGGTAGTGTATGTGTGTGTGTGTGTGTGTGTGTGGTAGTGTGTGTGTGTGTGTGTCTGTCAGTGTGTGTTTGTGTGTGTGTGTGTGTGTCTGGTAGTGTGTGTGTGTGTGTCTGGTAGTGTATATGTGTGTGTGTTTGTGTGTCTGGTAGTGTATATGTGTGTGTGTGTGTGTGTGTGTGTGTCTGGTAGTGTATATGTGTGTGTGTGTGTGTGTGTGTGTGTGTGTGTCTGGTAGTGTATATGTGTGTGTGTGTGTCTGGTAGTGTTTATGTGTGTGTGTGTCTGGTAGTGTGTGTGTGTGTGTGTCTGTGTGTGTGTGTGTGTGTGTGTGTGTCTGGTAGTGTATGTGTGTGTGTGGTAGTGTGTGTGTGTGTCTGTCAGTGTATGTGTGTGTGTCTGGTAGTGTGTGTGTGTGTGTGTGTGTGTGTGTGTCTGGTAGTGTATGTGTGTGTGTGTGTGTGTGGTAGTGTGTGTGTGTGTGTGTCTGTCAGTGTGTGTGTGTGTGTGTGTGTGTGTCTGGTAGTGTGTGTGTGTGTGTGTGTGTGTCTGGTAGTGTGTGTGTGTGTGTGTGTGTCTGGTAGTGTGTGTGTGTGTGTGTGTCTGGTAGTGTATATGTGTGTGTGTGTGTTTGTGTGTCTGGTAGTGTAT
>NC_042986.1:34188560-34203560 GCF_901001165.1 Salmo trutta | reverse complement strand
TGTTTCTCTGTCTTCCTCTCCCTCTGTCCTGGTCTCTATTATAAAAGTGTGTTTCTCTGTCTCTCTCTGTCCAGGTCTCTATTATAAAAGTGTGTTTCTCTGTCTCTCTCTGTCCAGGTCTCTATTATAAAAGTGTGTTTCTCTGTCTTCCTCTCCCTCTGTCCAGGTCTCTATTATAAAGTGTGTTTCTCTGTCTCTCTCTGTTCAGGTCTCTATTATAAAAGTGTGTTTCTCTGTCTCTCTCTGTCCAGGTCTCTATTATAAAAGTGTGTTTCTCTGTCTCTCTCTGTCCAGGTCTCTATTATAAAAGTGTGTTTCTCTGTCTCTCTCTGTCCAGGTCTCTATTATAAAAGTGTGTTTCTCTGTCTCTCTCTGTCCAGGTCTCTATTATAAAGTGTGTTTCTCTGTCTCTCTCTGTCCAGGTCTCTATTATAAAGTGTGTTTCTCTGTCTCTCTCTGTCCAGGTCTCTATTATAAAAGTGTGTTTCTCTGTCTCTCTCTGTCCAGGTCTCTATTATAAAAGTGTGTTTTCTCTGTCTCTCTCTGTCCAGGTCTCTATTATAAAAGTGTGTCACTCTGTCTCTCTCTGTCCAGGTCTCTATTATAAAAGTGTGTTTCTCTGTCTCTCTCTGTCCAGGTCTCTATTATAAAAGTGTGTTTCTCTGTCTCTCTCTGTCCAGGTCTCTATTATAAAAGTGTGTCACTCTGTCTCTCTCTGTCCAGGTCTCTATTATAAAAGTGTGTTTCTCTGTCTCTCTCTGTCCAGGTCTCTATTATAAAAGTGTGTTTCTCTGTCTTCCTCTCTCTCTGTCCAGGTCTCTATTATAAAAGTGTGTTTCTCTGTCTCTCTCTGTCCAGGTCTCTATTATAAAATTGTGTTTCTCTGTCTCTCTCTGTCCAGGTCTCTATTATAAAAGTGTGTTTCTCTGTCTCTCTCTGTTCAGGTCTCTATTATAAAAGTGTGTTTCTCTGTCTCTCTCTGTCCAGGTCTCTATTATAAAAGTGTGTTTCTCTGTCTCTCTCTGTCCAGGTCTCTATTATAAAAGTGTGTTTCTCTGTCTCTCTCTGTCCAGGTCTCTATTATAAAAGTGTGTTTCTCTGTCTCTCTCTGTCCAGGTCTCTATTATAAAAGTGTGTTTCTCTGTCTCTCTCTGTCCAGGTCTCTATTATAACAGTGTGTTTTCTCTGTCTCTCTCTGTCCAGGTCTCTATTATAAAAGTGTGTTTCTCTGTCTCTCTCTGTCCAGGTCTCTATTATAAAAGTGTGTCACTCTGTCTCTCTCTGTCCAGGTCTCTATTATAAAAGTGTGTTTCTCTGTCTCTCTCTGTCCAGGTCTCTATTATAAAAGTGTGTTTCTCTGTCTCTCTCTGTCCAGGTCTCTATTATAAAAGTGTGTCACTCTGTCTCTCTCTGTCCAGGTCTCTATTATAAAAGTGTGTTTCTCTGTCTCTCTCTGTCCAGGTCTCTATTATAAAAGTGTGTTTCTCTGTCTTCCTCTCTCTCTGTCCAGGTCTCTATTATAAAAGTGTGTTTCTCTGTCTCTCTCTGTCCAGGTCTCTATTATAAAATTGTGTTTCTCTGTCTCTCTCTGTCCAGGTCTCTATTATAAAAGTGTGTTTCTCTGTCTCTCTCTGTCCATGTCTCTATTATAAAAGTGTGTTTCTCTGTCTCTCTCTCCCTCTGTCCAGGTCTCTATTATAAAAGTGTGTTTCTCTGTCTCTCTCTGTCCAGGTCTCTATTATAAAAGTGTGTTTCTCTGTCTCTCTCTGTCCAGGTCTCTATTATAAAAGTGTGTTTCTCTGTCTCTCTCTGTCCAGGTCTCTATTATAAAAGAGTGTTTCTCTGTCTTCCTCTCTCTCTGTCCAGGTCTCTATTATAAAAGTGTGTCACTCTGTCTCTCTCTGTCCAGGTCTCTATTATAAAAGTGTGTTTCTCTGTCTCTCTCTGTCCAGGTCTCTATTATAAAAGTGTGTTTCTCTGTCTCTCTCTGTCCAGGTCTCTAGCCATGAACCCTCTGCTGATCCCTGAGGCCTACATCATCGGTGCCCAGCCTCTGTGCAGCCAGCTGGTGGGTCTCTCCCAGGGCCAGAAGAAGCTCTGCCAGCTCTACCAGGACCACATGCAGTACATTGGCGAGGGCGCCAAGACGGGCATCAGGGAGTGCCAGTACCAGTTCAGACACCGCCGGTGGAACTGCAGCACTGTGGACAACTCCTCCGTGTTCGGACGGGTCATGCAGATAGGTCAGTCTTTAGCTCAGTGGGTTAGCGTGTTCTTCAGTCAGGTGTATAGTTTTGATCCACTCCTACATTATGCTATCTGTTGTATTGTACTCTGACAGAGGTTGAGTAGCAGTGGTGGCGTAACAGAGGTGATGTGTGACTACTGATTAGTTATGGGATGTCTGTTTCTCTAGCTCTGAGGATGCACACACTTCTTCCCCACGTCCCCTCTTTCCTACTAAACCAGAGGAGGGTTTGGAGGTCCCCTCCTCTCCTGTTGTAATCCACGGGGGGACGTTGAGCAGCTGTGCTGGGGGAATAGTTTGTGGGTGAGGTCTCTTTATAATTCCACATGTGGCCGGGGGCTTCTTAGCCAGAGGCTGACACTCACAATGGGGAGGAACTGCATTCAGCCTCTATGCATCTTAAACACACCTTTTTCCCCCTCTGGATTATTTACAGAGTTAAAGCTTGTGTGTGTGAGCTAGTCTTTCACCCCTCATAGAACCCAGAGAGGTAAAGGGTTTCATCCCAGATCCCGTCTCCTTATGGACAGTTTGTTTTACTGGGGACTTCACCACAGGTGGTGGTTTACTGCAGACATTTATTGTTTAGAATCGTAACATGTAATTTAAACCAAAGCATTGTGATCATGCCGTTCAGCCTAGCATTGTGATCATGCCGTTCAGCCTAGCATTGTGATCATGCCGTTCAGCCTAGCATTGTGATCATGCCGTTCAGCCTAGCATTGTGATCATGCCGTTCAGCCTAGCATTGGATCATGCCGTTCAGCCTAGCATTGGGATCATGCCGTTCAGCCTAGCATTGGGATCATGCCGTTCAGCCTAGCATTGTGATCATGCCGTTCAGCCTAGCATTGGGATCATGCCGTTCAGCCTAGCATTGGGATCATGCCGTTCAGCCTAGCATTGGGATCATGCCGTTCAGCTTAGCATTGGGATCATGCCGTTCAGCTTAGCATTGTGATAATACAACATTAAATACAAAAATAACAACAATAAAATGGTAACAGTCAATTGTAGAATGTAATGTAATAAATATAAACATATAAACATGGAAAATGAATCTATAACTAACTTATAACTAAATAACGGTTGTTTTCACCATTACATCAGTACTACAACTACCATCATCATTACCACTACTACCACCATTACTAAACTGCTATCATTACCATTACCACCCATACCACTACTATTTGGAATGATAAACAACAATAATAATAGTAATAATAAGTAAGTTACTGTTTACTATGCAGATGTTATTATCCAGTGTCCCTCAGGCTGTGGCAGGCAAATACATATTTGGCTGCAAGAGGAGCCCATGAGTATTTTTACTTATTCCTCTGGGTTTAATAAGTTCACATTTGGAATAAATGTAGTCATTTCTGTGAATAATGAATCTTTTTGTGAGGAATATTTATCTCTCACTTTGTCTCTCTCTCTCTGTCTCTCTCTCTCTCTTTGTCTCTCTCTCTTTGTCTCTGTCTCGCTCTCTTTGTCTCTGTCTCTCTCTGTCTCTGTCTATCTCTCTCTCTTTGTCTCTGTCTCTTTGTCTCTCTCTCTGTCTCTTTGTCTCTCTCTCTGTCTCTTTGTCTCTCTCTCTGTCTCTTTGTCTCTCTCTCTTTGTCTCTCTCTCTCTTTGTCTCTCTGTCTCTTTGTCTCTCTCTCTCTGTCTCTTTGTCTCTCTCTCTCTGTCTCTCTCTCTCTCTTTGTCTCTGTCTCTCTCTCTCTCTCTTTGTCTCTCTCTCTTTGTCTCTGTCTCGCTCTCTTTGTCTCTGTCTCTCTCTGTCTCTGTCTATCTCTCTCTCTTTGTCTCTGTCTCTTTGTCTCTCTCTCTGTCTCTTTGTCTCTCTCTCTTTGTCTCTCTCTATCTTTGTCTCTGTCTCTTTGTCTCTCTCTCTCTGTCTCTTTGTCTCTCTCTCTCTGTCTCTTTGTCTCTCTCTCTTTGTCTCTCTCTCTCTTTGTCTCTCTGTCTCTTTGTCTCTCTGTCTCTTTGTCTCTCTCTCTCTGTCTCTCTCTCTCTCGCTCTCTCTTTGTCTCTCTCTCTCTTTTGTCAAATTCAAATTCAAGCTGCTTTATTGGCATGAAAAACATTGTGTCAATATTGCCAAAGCAACAATGTATACAATAAACATTGTAATACAATTATAAACAAAAACAAATAATAATATAAAATGGTACTAAACAATAATACAAAATTAAATACAAAAATAAAATGGTAACAGTCAATTGTCTCTGTGTCTCTCTCTCTCTTTGTCTCTGTCTCTCTCTCTCTCTCTCTCTCTTTGTCTCTGTCTCTCTCTCTCTCTCTCTCTCTTTGTCTCTGTATCTCTCTCTCTTTGTCTGTCTCTCTCTTGGTCTTTCTCTCTCTCTCTCCCTCTCTCTCTTTGTCTCTGTCTCTCTCTCTCTCTCTCTTTGTCTCTGTATCTCTCTCTCTTTGTCTGTCTCTCTCTTGGTCTCTCTCTCTCTCTTTGTCAATTCAATTCAATTCGCTTTATTGGCATGACGTAACAATGTACATATTGCCAAAGCTTACTTTGGATATTTACAATATAAAAAATAAATAAAAATGAGAATCAAAAATTGTCAACGGGACAACAGTAACAACAATAACCAACGGTCAATATAACCATACATTCAACAATAACAATAATCATACAGTTGAGGACATGTGCAGGTGCAGGTTTATTGGTCTGTCAGACACTGTCCCTCAACTTATGGCAGGCAGCAATGTAGTGCGCTGCCAACCCACAGCTCTCTGCGTCCTCCCCCAACAGGATGGGTAGCCTATCCTCATCAGAGAGGTCTTTAAAACCTTGAATAAGGATTTCAAATTTGGGGAAATGACACTCTCTAATTGTTTTATATTTTTTACATTTTGTCAGGAAATGCAGCTCCGTCTCAGGTTCTGCTGTTGTGCAGTGGTTGCACAGCCTTTCCTCTACAGGGAGCCAGGTTTTCCTGTGTCTACCCTTCTCAATGGCAAGGCTGTGCTCACTGAGCCTGTACTTTGTCAAGGTTTTTCTAAGGTTTTGATCAGTAACCATGGTCAAATATTTAGCCATAGTGTACTGTCGATTTAGGGCCAGATAGCACTGCATTTTGCTTTGTGTTTGTGCTTGTGTTTCCCAATAAGCAATGTAGTTTTGTTTTGACTGTGTTGTAATTTGGTTTATTCTGATTGATTGGATGTTCTGGTCCTGAGGCTTCAGTGTGTTAGTAGAACAGGTTTGTGAACTCTCTCTCTTTGTCTCGCTCTCTCTCTTTGTCTCACTCTCTCTTTGTCTCTCTCTTTGTCTCTGTGTCTCTCTCTCTCTGTGTCTCTCTCTCTGTGTCTCTGTGTCTCTCTCTCTCTGTGTCTCTCTCTCTGTCTCTCTCTCTCTCTCTCTCTGTGTGTGTGTGTGTCTCTCTCTCTCTTTGTCTCTGTCTCTCTCTCTCTGTGTCTCTCTCTGTGTCTCTGTGTCTCTCTCTCTCTCTGTGTCTCTCTCTCTGTGTGTCTCTCTCTCTCTGTGTGTGTGTCTCTCTCTCTCTGTGTGTGTGTGTGTGTCTCTCTCTCTCTTTGTCTTTGTCTCTCTTTGTCTCTCTCTCTCTCTTTGTCTCTGTCTCTGTCTCTGTCTTTGTCTCTGTCTCTCTCTTTCTCTCTCTCTTTCTCTCTCTCTCTCTTTCTCTCTCTTTCTCTTTGTCTCTCTTTCTCTTTGTCTCTCTCTCTCTTTGTCTCTCTCTCTCTCTCCCTCTGTGTCTCTCTCTCTCTCTCTCTCTCTCTCTCTGTCTCTCTGTGTGTGCCTCTCTCTCTCTGTGTGTCTCTCTCTGTGTCTCTCTCTGTGTCTCTCTCTCTGTGTCTCTCTCTCTCTCTCTGTGTGTCTCTCTCTCTCTGTGTCTCTCTCTCTGTGTGTCTCTCTCTCTCTGTGTCTCTCTCTGTGTCTCTCTCTCTGTGTCTCTCTCTGTGTCTCTCTCTCTGTGTCTCTCTCTCTCTCTCTGTGTCTCTCTCTCTGTGTCTCTCTCTCTGTGTCTCTCTCTCTCTCTCTCTCTGTGTCGCTCTCTCTGTGTCTCTCTCTGTGTCTCTCTCTGTGTCTCTCTCTCTGTGTCTCTCTCTGTGTCTCTCTCTCTCTCTGTGTCTTTCTCTCTGTGTCTCTCTCTCTGTGTCTCTCTCTCTCTCTGTGTCTCTCTCTCTGTGTCTCTCTCTGTGTCTCTCTCTCTGTGTCTCTCTCTGTGTCTCTCTCTCTGTGTCTCTCTCTGTGTCTCTCTCTCTCTCTGTGTCTCTCTCTGTGTCTCTGTGTGACTCCTCCCTGTGAATACTTTTGAGCTGAGCCTGCTTTTGTCTCAGTCCCACCACTGTTCTGAGATCATATTTTACACATATATCTTCATAGAAAAGACATCAATGGGAGGACAGCTTCGTTCTTTCTCTCCATCTCTCTCTTTGTCTCCACTCTCTCCATCAATGGGAGGACAGCTTCGTTCTTTCTCTCCATCTCTCTCTTTGTCTCCCCTCTCTCCATCAAGGGGAGGACAGGGCTCCCATCTCGGTCCGCTCTGGGCCAAGTAAACATGTCCTCCCCAGTCTCTGACGGTTCAGTGCTGCTGATTTAAGGCTGAGCTCCAGGCTAGGGGAGTCAACTTCTCTCCCCTGCCCATGTTGGCTGCCCTTGGGGCAGGGTGGACCAGGCCGCTGGCTGGGTAGAGGGAGGGATCTGTGGAGGATAGAGGTATGGTCACAAATAGGCTATGTCCTGGGAGAGAGAGAGAGGTAGACCGAGAGGACAGCTTGTCTGTCGACAGCTCTGCTATTAGGCCAATCTCCTACACCGGGTTTGAGGTTGTAGAAAACTAATAACCTTTTTCCCCCTTGGCCGACCCTGCCGCCGAGACTTCCCATCTGGACAAGATTCATTCACTACCTCGTACCCCCCCCCTTCTCTCTTTCCCTCTCTCTCGTCCCTGCTCTCTCCTAGCCTGGTATGGCCATTACAATATGCTTCCTAGGGATTTAGGCCAGCGGGTATGTCTTGTTGTGTCCTCCTAGATGAGCACTGAGACTGGTGCTTTAGATGGCTCTTCTCCCTCTCACCAGTACTGTAAACTGTGGCTGTCTTTATAGGAAGGCTAACACTGCGTGTCAGAAAGATGTAGACATTGATGTGATGGAGCCAGTTTCCTCTGTTGGCATGTGGCTCAGGGGAAATTACTGGTTTGAAACATTGCTTTGTTTTGGCAGCTGCCCCTGGAGGGTGCTCTGCTCTTATTGGCTAACTCCCAACAACTATCAATGTCCTGAAGGATGGAGGCAAAGCGGCAGGACCATTCTACTGTTGGAAGCCTGGTTAGATGAGCCCACTATATCCAGAAGTAAACATGGTGTGGTCGTCCTGCTCCATATTGTTGACTCATGTTAAAGCCCCATGAAGTTCTGTTTCTGGCCAGGCTGGACTCCACAATAATGACTCACAATGTTGACCTTTATTCGATGACTCATCTCTTCTTTTTAGACTTTGACTCATCACTTCAAATTCAATCTATCACCAGGTCTGTCATATATTCATGTTGTTCTTCTGTCCGTCTCTGCCCACAGGAAGCAGAGAAACAGCGTTTACGTATGCCATCAGCGCGGCGGGGGTGGTCAATGCCGTGAGCAGGGCTTGCAGAGAGGGGGAGCTGTCGAGCTGCGGCTGCAGTCGGGCTGCACGTCCCAAAGACCTGCCTCGTGATTGGCTGTGGGGCGGCTGCGGGGACAACCTGAACTATGGCTACAGATTCTCTAAAGAGTTTGTTGATGCGCGGGAGCGTGAGAAGAGCTATGCCAAGGGATCCTTCGAGAGTGCCCGGCTCATGATGAACCTACACAATAACGAGGCTGGACGGAGGGTGAGCAGGAATAACGCTCAGTCACACACACCCTGACTAACTGAAGCACTGGGCCTGCATACTTATTCTAATGACGCACACACACACACACACACAAAGGAGGAAAACAAGTCCATCTCCACCTACTTCAGCTGTCCTGAAGTTGATTCCTAATGACAGTAGTGAGGGAATGGAAGACAGAGGGGAGAGAGAGATAATCCAGGTCAATCAGATGGGCGTAGGACAGTATCACTTGATCATCTGTGTAACAGCTCTGTCTCTCCTCTGAAGCCTGTCTTTTGATCTGTGTGAGATGGAATCATGATGGCTCGCTGAGCTCTTTCTGTAGTTCCTTCCAAATGCCTCGACACAGCCTCAAAGGAAACAGCTTGCCAGACCGTGTAGCTTTCACAACACTTCTAACTGGTAGAAATGAGCGACAGGGTTCTGTTCTGCTGACAGTGTTGGTCATAGAGGGCATCATGTACTTCTCCCTAATGACATGACGTCTGTGAAGATCTGATGCATGATACATTCACACAAACAGTAAAGCATGTGTGCAGTATTGCCAGTTTGACATTTTTAGATGAAATGTATCTGTTCTCTGCTTTCTCTTAGTCCTGTGTAGTCTCTCTAGATGGTGATAATAATCAGTCTCTCTACCTCTCCTTCTCTCCTCTCAGACGGTGTCGGACCTGGCCCATGTCTCCTGTAAGTGCCATGGTGTGTCGGGCTCCTGCAGTCTGAAGACATGCTGGCTGCAGCTGGCAGACTTCCGCAAGGTGGGCGAGACCCTGAAGGAGAAGTACGACAGTGCAGCCTCCATGAAGCTCAACTCGCGTGGCAAGCTGGTACAGCGGGACAGCAAGTTCAACCCACCCACCAGCCATGACCTGGTCTACATCGAGTCCAGCCCAGACTACTGTCTGTCCAACCAGAGCACAGGCTCCCTGGGTACTGTAGGCAGGCTGTGCAATAAGACCTCTGAGGGCATGGATGGCTGTGAGCTGATGTGTTGTGGCCGGGGATATGACCAGTACAAAGCCCAGATTGTGGAGCGATGCCACTGCAAGTTCCACTGGTGCTGCTATGTCAAGTGCAAGCGCTGCACCAAAACCGTGGACCAGTTCGTCTGCAAGTGAGGAGGAGGAGGAGGAGGATGAGAAGAGTGTGTGTTCGTGCAAGTGTGCATGCGTGTGTGTATCCAGAGAGGCGGAAGGAAGGAGGCGAAGAGAGGAAGAAAGAAAAAGAAAAAACTATATGAATTATATTTATAGAGTTAAACAATTATACCGTTGCAGAAGACTGATACTTTCTTTTCCATGTAATAGGTCCAAAAAATGTTATGCCTTCCGAAACCGAAAATACAGTGAAATATTTATTTTCTGAGATTATTTTTGCCCGATCATCCAAAGCTAATTTTTTATGAATCCCCAGGTCTGGAGTTCAGCAGTCATTCTTTTTTAAACTCTCAATATGACCTATAACAAGGTTCCCCAATAGGTGCTTCCCCACACGGGATTTTATTTCCCCCCCAAGTTTTCTGAGCAAAACAAAAGACACATTATAATTTTCGTTGTTGAATTTAAGACTGTAAAATCACTGGGAAATCAGCGCAAAGTTATTTTTAATTTAGGAAATTTATTTCCAAGTATTCCTACGCATAAATAGAGAGAAATGTGATTATTTTCCAATGTAATCAGGGTTTGAAATGATTCTGTTCTTGCCAAGTACTGTATCTTTTTGGGATTCTTGCGGTCAATTTGCAGTGTACAAATTATTTATAACTATGTCTGCCCCCTCGACCATCCGCTCAAGGAAAAATCGGCCCACGGCTGAATGGAATTGGGGACCACAGCTTATATTTGACTAGTCCATTGGGTCACCATGACTGTGAAATGGGAGCTTCTCTCACGTTTCATAACTCTAGATGAGTTAAATGTTGTGGTTGATGGAGAACGCTGAATGCCCACAGTCTTAGCTGTTGAATCTGGGGCTGCCGGTAAGAGGGGAATGTTTACTTCCATATTTATGTCACTATAGGGTGGTTAGACCTAAATCAAACCTCCATTGAACATTGTTACATCTAGCTCTATAGGTAGTCATTGGCCCCATCCTAAACCCTAGTCCCTTATGTTGCCTCTGTCTAAACCAAACAAGGGCCTAGGTAGTCATTGGCCCCATCCTAAACCCTAGTCCCTTATGTTGCCTCTGTCTAAACCAAACAAGGGCCTAGGTAGTCATTGGCCCCATCCTAAACCCTAACCCTAGTCCCTTATGTTGCCTCTGTCTAAACCAAACAAGGGCCTAGGTAGTCATTGGCCCCATCCTAAACCCTAACCCTAGTCCCTTATGTTGCCTCTGTCTAAACCAAACAAGGGCCTAGGAAAGTGGGAGTGATTTGGGTTGGGGTTAGTTCCATCCTGTAATGTATCCCACAAGGCCTAGATCTTCCCAGGTGCCTCAGCTAGTCCTCCCAAACACATTCAGCATATGCACTTTGACCCCGAGGCCTTACCCCGTCTATATGATTTGTTTGTTTTGAACTACAGTGTCTGTAATATACCATATTATAGTCTACTTTCTCCATATTAAAACCGATATCCACTTAACATATAACATGTTACTTTCATGGTTTAAATATACAGTATATGGGCAATGTTGTGGTTATGATGGTGAAATCCCACATGTTCTATATGGTATATAGTAGGTCTAACCAACCAATCACTTATTAAATTGTATGTATTTATTTTCTTTTATCCAAATCTCTTAAGCTTCCAGATAGCGCTGTGGGTTTTTTCTATTTCAATAAATGCATTTAAATCCTACACTTTGTTACATACAATATTTTCAGGTTACTTATCATTTGTTTTCACATTTTTAAGGATATGTTACAGATTTAATTTGGTTCCGCGGCATTGTTTTTGTAAAGGGCATTGCCCTTTGTTCTAAAACACCTGGTCATTGTGTTACTCCTGTCCAAGCCTTCACAAACGGATCCAGCCTTCGCTTGTTGCCTCAAACTTGTTAATACACCTCAGCTCCTCCACACTAGCCCTGTGATCATCTTCATTAAAACATTGTCGCTATATGTTATCAATCCAAACTGTATATTTATTCTCTTCGCAATTAATTGGGATTTGCAAAACATATTTCTTATAGCTGTTATTTTGTTTGTTTGTTTTTAAAATTGGATCTATGTGCTACTTTGTTTCAATAAATATTCTACGTAAACCTACTGAACAGTCGTAACTTTCAATACAGATCTACTCCGGGACAGTAAACCTACTGAACAGTCGAAACATTCAATACAGATCTACTCCGGGACAGTAAACCTACTGAACAGTCGTAACATTCAATACAGATCTACTCCGGGACAGTAAACCTACTGAACAGTCGAAACATTCAATACAGATCTACTCCGGTACAGTAAACCTACTGAACAGTTGAAACATTCAATACAGATCTACTCCGGTACAGTAAACCTACTGAACAGTCATAACATTCAATACAGATCTACTCCGGTACAGTAAACCTACTGAACAGTCGAAACATTCAATACAGATCTACTCCGGTACAGTAAACCTACTGAACAGTCATAACATTCAATACAGATCTACTCCGGGACAGTAAACCTGCTGAACAGTCGAAACATTCAATACAGATCTACTCCGGTACAGTAAACCTACTGAACAGTCATAACATTCAATACAGATCTACTCCGGGACAGTAAACCTACTGAACAGTCGTAACATTCAATACAGATCTACTCCGGGACAGTAAACCTACTGAACAGTCGTAACATTCAATACAGATCTACTCCGGTACAGTAAACCTACTGAACAGTCGTAACATTCAATACAGATCTACTCCGGGACAGTAAACCTACTGAACAGTTGAAACATTCAATACAGATCTACTCCGGGACAGTAAACCTACTGAACAGTCGAGACATTCAATACAGATCTACTCCGGGACAGTAAACCTACTGAACAGTCGAGACATTCAATACAGATCTACTCCGGTACAGGAAACCTGCTGAACAGTCGAAACATTCAATACAGATCTACTCCGGTACAGGAAACCTACTGAACAGTCGTAACTTTCGATACAGATCTACTCCGGGACAGTAAACCTACTGAACAGTCATAACATTCAATACAGATCTACTCCGGTACAGTAAACCTACTGAACAGTCGAAACATTCAATACAGATCTACTCCGGTACAGTAAACCTGCTGAACAGTCGAAACATTCAATACAGATCTACTCCGGTACAGTAAACCTACTGAACAGTCATAACATTCAATACAGATCTACTCCGGTACAGTAAAACTACTGAACAGTTAAAACATTCAATACAGATCTACTCCGGTACAGTAAACCTACTGAACAGTCATAACATTCAATACAGATCTACTCCGGTACAGTAAACCTACTGAACAGTCGAAACATTCAATACAGATCTACTCCGGGACAGTAAACCTACTGAACAGTTAAAACATTCAATACAGATCTACTCCGGTACAGTAAACCTACTGAACAGTCATAACATTCAATACAGATCTACTCCGGGACAGTAAACCTACTGAACAGTCATAACATTCAATACAGATCTACTCCGGGACAGTAAACCTACTGAACAGTCGAAACATTCAATACAGATCTACTCCGGGACAGTAAACCTACTGAACAGTCATAACATTCAATACAGATCTACTCCGGGACAGTAAACCTACTGAACAGTCGAAACATTCAATACAGATCTACTCCGGGACAGTAAACCTACTGAACAGTTAAAACATTCAATACAGATCTACTCCGGTACAGTAAACCTACTGAACAGTCGAGACATTCAATACAGATCTACTCCGGGACAGTAAACCTACTGAACAGTCGAGACATTCAATACAGATCTACTCCGGTACAGGAAACCTGCTGAACAGTCGAAACATTCAATACAGATCTACTCCGGTACAGGAAACCTACTGAACAGTCGTAACTTTCGATACAGATCTACTCCGGGACAGTAAACCTACTGAATAGTCATAACATTCAATACAGATCTACTCCGGTACAGTAAACCTACTGAACAGTCGAAACATTCAATACAGATCTACTCCGGTACAGTAAACCTGCTGAACAGTCGAAACATTCAATACAGATCTACTCCGGTACAGTAAACCTACTGAACAGTCATAACATTCAATACAGATCTACTCCGGTACAGTAAAACTACTGAACAGTTAAAACATTCAATACAGATCTACTCCGGTACAGTAAACCTACTGAACAGTCATAACATTCAATACAGATCTACTCCGGTACAGTAAACCTACTGAACAGTCGAAACATTCAATACAGATCTACTCCGGGACAGTAAACCTACTGAACAGTTAAAACATTCAATACAGATCTACTCCGGTACAGTAAACCTACTGAACAGTCATAACATTCAATACAGATCTACTCCGGGACAGTAAACCTACTGAACAGTCATAACATTCAATACAGATCTACTCCGGGACAGTAAACCTACTGAACAGTCGAAACATTCAATACAGATCTACTCCGGGACAGTAAACCTACTGAACAGTTAAAACATTCAATACAGATCTACTCCGGTACAGTAAACCTACTGAACAGTCGAGACATTCAATACAGATCTACTCCGGGACAGTAAACCTACTGAACAGTCGAGACATTCAATACAGATCTACTCCGGTACAGGAAACCTGCTGAACAGTCGAAACATTCAATACAGATCTACTCCGGTACAGGAAACCTACTGAACAGTCGTAACTTTCGATACAGATCTACTCCGGGACAGTAAACCTACTGAATAGTCATAACATTCAATACAGATCTACTCCGGTACAGTAAACCTACTGAACAGTCGAAACATTCAATACAGATCTACTCCGGTACAGTAAACCTGCTGAACAGTCGAAACATTCAATACAGATCTACTCCGGTACAGTAAACCTACTGAACAGTCATAACATTCAATACAGATCTACTCCGGTACAGTAAAACTACTGAACAGTTAAAACATTCAATACAGATCTACTCCGGTACAGTAAACCTACTGAACAGTCATAACATTCAATACAGATCTACTCCGGTACAGTAAACCTACTGAACAGTCGAAACATTCAATACAGATCTACTCCGGGACAGTAAACCTACTGAACAGTTAAAACATTCAATACAGATCTACTCCGGTACAGTAAACCTACTGAACAGTCATAACATTCAATACAGATCTACTCCGGGACAGTAAACCTACTGAACAGTCATAACATTCAATACAGATCTACTCCGGGACAGTAAACCTACTGAACAGTCGAAACATTCAATACAGATCTACTCCGGGACAGTAAACCTACTGAACAGTTAAAACATTCAATACAGATCTACTCCGGTACAGTAAACCTACTGAACAGTCGAAACATTCAATACAGATCTACTCCGGGACAGTAAACCTACTGAACAGTCATAACATTCAATACAGATCTACTCTGGGACAGTAAACCTGCTGAACAGTCGAAACATTCAGTACAGATCTACTCCGGGACAGTAAACCTACTGAACAGTCATAACATTCAATACAGATCTACTCCGGTACAGTAAACCTACTGAACAGTCGAAACATTCAATACAGATCTACTTCGGTACAGTAAACCTACTGAACAGTTAAAACATTCAATACAGATCTACTCCGGGACAGTAAACCTACTGAACAGTCATAACATTCAATACAGGAGAGGAGAAAGGCAGCTAGGGCTGAGAGAGAGAGAGTTATGGAGAGGAGAAGGGCAGCTAGGGCTGAGAGAGAGAGAGTTATGGAGAGGAGAAAGGCAGCTAGGGCTGAGAGAGAGAGTTATGGAGAGGAGAAAGGCAGCTAGGGCTGA
>NC_042986.1:34121060-34183560 GCF_901001165.1 Salmo trutta | reverse complement strand
GTATTCCTGGCAACGCTCAGAGACAGAAGACAGACCTTGTTAAGTCACAATAATGTGAAAAGAAATATCTTCCTCTGCAGCATAGTGAGGAGGATTGGACAGGGCAGAATGTAGAGGGTACACTGCAGAGCAGTGTAGGGGTAGGATTTATCTTAGAAGTGTAGTGTGGTGTGTGTATGTAGTGTGTCAAAGTTATAACAGTGAGTACATAATGTTTCAAATAGTCTGGACTCTGAAACTACATAAACCATGGGGTTATTATTGACAATCTGAAATATAAAATGCTGCTGAACATTCCATATTCTGACTATTCCATATTCTGACTATTCCATATTCTGCATGACAGATTCATGTAACATTATTACTGTCCCCTGTTGAACATGTCCCACCTGTCCCTTCACATCACCCTCTACTACTGTCCCCTGTTGAACAAGTTCCACCTGTCCCTTCACATCACCCTCTACTACTGTCCCTGTTGAACAAGTGCCACCTGTCCCTTCACATCACCCTCTACTACTGTCCCTGTTGAACAAGTTCCACCTGCCCCTTCACATCACCCTCTACCACTGTCCCTGTTGAACATGTCCCACCTGTCCCTTCACATCACCCTCTACCACTGTCCCTGTTGAACAAGTCCCACCTGTCCCTTCACATCACCCTCTACCACTGTCCCTGTTGAACATGTCCCACCTGTCCCTTCACATCACCCTCTACTACTGTCCCCTGTTGAACAAGTCCCACCTGTCCCTTCACATCACCCTCTACTACTGTCCCTGCTGATTCAGAAGAAGCAGTAGTACTATTCATATCACCCTCTACTACTGTCCCTGCTGATTCAGAAGAAGCAGTAGTACTATTCACATCACCCTCTACTACTGTCCCTGCTGATTCAGAAGCAGTAGTAGTACTATTCACATCACCCTCTACTACTGTCCCTGCTGATTCAGAAGCAGCAGTAGTACTATTCACATCACCCTCTACTACTGTCCCTGCTGATTCAGAAGCAGCAGTAGTACTATTCACATCACCCTCTACTACTGTCCCTGCTGATTCAGAAGAAGCAGTAGTACTATTCACATCACCCTCTACTACTGTCCCTGCTGATTCAGAAGAAGTAGTAGTACTATTCACATCACCCTCTACTACTGTCCCTGCTGATTCAGAAGAAGCAGTAGTACTATTCACAAAAGAGATGACACATATCAGGGGATGTTGCAACAAGTTATAAAACATACTATGAAAGGTTCCGACTTGTTTATGACATTGTTATTAAATATTCATAGAGGCGGTATGGTGGCTAGTTCAAATATAGTGTTGCCAAAGTGTTTCAGTATCCATTCCAGTGTACCAGGGGACATCCACATACTGTATAATAGTAGTATAAACATAGCACATTGTTGCTTCCTTTATCTGTTTGAAACAGCACTGAAAAACACAACAAGGTGTGGCTTGTCTGAACACAACTCCAGTCTCCTCATTGTTCACAGATGTGAGCGCATATTCACCTTAAGAGGATCATCAAACACAGCAGCCCAATAACGAGACACATACACTCACAAACAAACAGGCCGTCAGGCCTAATAAAGGAATCCTTTCATTAGGTTGAAGTTGGAAGTTTACATACACCTTAGCGAAATACATTTAAACTAAATTTTTCACAATTCCTGACATTTAATCCTAGTAAAATCCCCGTCTTAGGTCAGTTAGGATCACCACTTTATTTTAAGAATGTGAAATGTCAGAATAATAGTAAAGAGAATGATTTATTTCAGCTTTTATTTCTTTCATCACATTCCCAGTGGGTCAGAAGTTTACATTCACTCGATTAGTATTTGGTAGCATTGCCTTTAAATTGTTTAACTTGGGTCAAACGTTTTGGGTAGCCTTCCACAAGCTTCCCACAATAAGTTGGGTGAATTTTGGCCCATTCCTCCTGACAGAGCTGGTGTAACTGAGTCAGGTTTGTAGGCCTCCTTGCTCGCACACGCTTTTTCAGTTTGAGGTCAGGGCTTTGTGATGGCCACTCCAATACCTTGACTTTGTTGTCCTTTAGCAATTTTGCCACAACTTTGGAAGTATGCTTGGGGTCATTGTCCATTTGGAAGACCCATTTGCGACCAAGCTTTAACTTCCTGACTGATATCTTGAGATGCTGCTTCAATATATTCACATCATTTTCCTCCCTCATGATGCCATCTATTTTGTGAAGTGCACCAGTCCCTCCTGCAGCAAAGCACCCCCACAACATGATGCTGCCACCCCCGTGCTTCACGGTTGGGATGGTGTTCATCGGCTTGCAAGCCTCACCCTTTTTCCTCCAATCATGGCCAAACATTTATATTTTTGTTTCATCAGACAAGAGGACAGTTCTCCAAAAAGTACAATCTTTGACCACATGTGCAGTTCCAAACCATAGTCTGGCTTTTTTATGGAGGTTTTGGAGCAGTGGCTTCTTCCTTGCTGAGAGGCCTTTCATGTTATGTCGATACAGGACTTGTTTAAATGTGGATATAGATACTTTTGTACCTGTTTCCTCCAGCATCTTCACAGGGTCCATTGCTGATGTTCTGGGATTGATTTGCACTATTCGCACCAAAGTACCATCATCTCTAGGATACAGAACGCGTCTCCGTCCTGAGCGGCATGAAGGCTGCGTGGTCCTATGGTGTTTATACTTGCGTACTATTGTTTGTGCATATGAATGTGGTACCTTCAGGCGTTTGGAAATTGCTCCCAAGGATGAACCAGACTTGTGGAGGTCCACAATTTTTTCTGAGGTCTTGGCTGATTTCTTTTGATTTCCCCATGATGTCAAGCAAAAAGGCACTGCGTTTGAAGTTAGGCCTTGAAATACATCCACATGTACATCTCCAATTGACTCAAATGATGTAAGGGAGTGCGTAACTGGCGGCAGGGAAGTCAGGCACAGGAGAGCAAAACTTGGTAATCAACGGAGCAGTTTTATTCATAAAATCACCGGTAACCAGAACCACAAACAAATGAGTACAAAACCCGTCGCGCACCAGAGAAAACATGCACATGCACATTCCAATAAACAATTCCGCACAAAGACATGGGGGCAACAATGTACTGCAGATTGCGGTGGTCAGTCCAGATGAGAAAAGGGTGTTTAGACCCCTCAAGCCAATGTCCCCATGCCTTCAAAGCCTTGACGACAGCCAACAGCTCCCGGTCCCCCACGTCATAGTTTCTCTCCGCCGGGCTGAGTTTCTTCGAGAAGAAGGCACAGGGGCGGAGCTTCGGTGGCGAACATGAGTGCTGAGAGAGCACAGCTCCTATCCCAGCCTCAGACACATCCACCTCCACTATGAACGCCAAAGAGGGATACGGATGGGCCAGCACGGGAGCCAAGGTAAACAAAGCCCTCAGGAGACCAAAAGCCCTGTCCGCCTCAGCCGACCACTGCAAACGTACCGGGCCCCCCTTCAGCAGTGAGGTAATGGAAGTCGCTACCTGACCAAAACCCCGGATAAACCTCCGGGTAGTAGTTTGCAAACCCTAAGAAAAGCTGCACCTCCTTTACCGTGGTGAGAGTTGGCCAATTACGCACGGCTGAAATGCGATCACTCTCCATCTCCACCCCTGAGGTGGAAATGCGGTACCCTAGGAAGGAGACGGATTGTTGGAAGAACAGGCATTTCTCAGACTTGACGTACAGGTCATGCTCCAACAGGCGACCAAGCACCCTGCGCACCAGGGC
Organism: Salmo trutta; assembly: GCF_901001165.1. Lineage (NCBI taxonomy): Eukaryota > Metazoa > Chordata > Actinopteri > Salmoniformes > Salmonidae > Salmo > Salmo trutta. Next base: position 34,179,839 of record NC_042986.1, on the reverse strand, counting down.
AAACTCATGGGCGCTTCTTGTCCCCTACTTCAGATGGAAGAGGCGCTCACCCGCCACTCTACCCTCAGGCGGGTGGTCGAAGACCGCCCGGAAGCGGCGGGTGAACTCCTCGAAATGGTCCAACTTCAGGGCTTTCCCAGAGAGGCATGAGACGAGGGCGGACACCCTCTCACGGCCCGAAGGAGCCGGGTGGACGGTTACCAGGTATAGGTCGAGCTGCAACAGGAACCCCTGGCAGCCTGCATCCGTCCCGTCGTATTCCCGGGGAAGGTCGAGACGAATCCCACTGGGACAAGGAGAAGGGGGGGCGAGTAGTGGAGACCCCGGTTGTCCTGGTGGAGGCAATGGGAGAACTACCTGTCTCTCCCAGCGGTCCATTGTTTGTACAACGCGGTCCATGGCAGTGCCAAGATGGTTGAGCATCGCCGCATGCTCCCGGATGCGCTCCTCCACCCCTATACCAGGGACACCTGTTCCTGCTGACTCCATTAGTGGTGCGGAATTCTGTAAGGGAGTGTGTAACTGGCGGCAGGGAAGTCAGACGCAGGAGAGAAAAACTTGGTAATCAACGGAACAGTTTTATACATAAAACCACCAGCAACCAGAACCACAAACAAATGGGTACAAACCTGTCGTGCACCAGAGAAAACGTGCACATGCACTTCCAATAAACAATTCCGCACAAAGACATGGGGGGAACAGAGGGTTAAATACACAACATGTAATGAGGGAAATTGAGACCAGGTGTGTGAGAAGACAAGACAAAACAAATGGAAAATGAGAAGTGGATTGATGATGACTAGAAGACCAGCGACGCCGATTGCCGACGGAACCGACTTCGGCGGAAGTCGTGACAAATGATCTACTGGAATTGTGATACTGTGAATTATAAGTGAAATAATCTGTCTGTAAACAATTCTTAGAAAAATGACTTGTGTCATGAACAAAGTACATGTCCTAACCGACTTGCCAAAACTATAGTTTGTTAACAAGAAATTTGTGGAGCGGTTGAAAAACTCCAACCTAAAATTATGTAAACTTTAAACTTCAACTGTTTACATTTTATGAAAGGTTTTACTGTGTTATGCCAGGGAGTAAAATTATATTAATTTGACTGACTGGGCCCATGGAGGTAGAGTATTAGTAGGCATGTAGTGGTCTGTTATAGTAGAGGTGACTGAAGGGAAGGGATGTACTGCTCTGTTATATAAGAGGTAACCAGAGGGAGGGGATGTAGTGGTCTGTTATAGTAGAGTTAACTGAAGGGAGGGGATGTAGTGGTCTGTTAAAGTAGAGGTAATTGAAGGGAGGGGATTGAGTGGTCTGTTGTAGTAGAAGTAACTAGAAGGAGGGGATGGAGTGCTACATTATAGTTGAGGTAACTGAAGTGAGAGGATGTAGTGGTATTTTATAGTAGAGGCAACAGGAGGGATGGGATGTAGTGGTCTGTTATAGTAGAGGTAACGGAGGGAGGGGATGTAGTGGTCTGTTATAGTAGAGGTAACTGAAGGGAGGGGATGTAGTGGTCTGTTATAGTAGAAGTAACTGGAGGGAGGGATGTAGTTGTCTATTATAGTAAAGGTAGCTGAAGGGAGGGGATGTAGTTGTCTGTTATTGTAGAGGTAACGGAGGGAGGGGATGTAGTGGTCTGTTATAGTAGAGGTAACGGAGGGGGGGGATGTAGTGGTGTGTTATAGTAGAGGTAACTGGAGGGAGGGGATGTAGTGGTCTGTTATAGTAGAGGTAACTGAAGGGAGGTGATGTAGTGGTCTGATATTGTAGAAGTAACAGGAGGGAGGGGATGTAGTGGTCTGTTATAGTAGAGATAACCGGAGGGAGGGGATGTAGTGGTCTGTTGTAGTAGATGTAACAGGAGGGAGGGGATTTATTTGTCTATTATTGTAGAGGATACCGGAGGGAGGGGATGAAGTGGACTGTTATAGTAGAGTTAACAGGAGGGATGTCGTGATCTATCACAGTTGAGGGAACTCAAGTGAGGGGATGTATTTGTCTGTTATAGTAGAGGTAACTGGAGGGAGGGGATGTAGTGGTCTATTATAGTAGAAGTAACTGGAGGGAGGGGATGTAGTGGTCTATTATAGTAGAAGTAACTGGAGGGAGGGGATGTAGTTGTCTGTTATAGTAGAAGTAAATGGAGGGAGGGGATGTAGTGGTCTGTTATAGTAGAAGTAACTGGAGGGAGGGGATGTAGTTGTCTGTTATAGTAGAAGTAAATGGAGGGAGGGGATGTAGTGGTCTGTTATAGTAGAGGTAAATGGAGGGAGGGGATGTAAGGGTCTGTTATAGTAGAGGTAAACGGAGAGATTTCATGTAGTGGTCTGTTATAGCAGAGGCAACTGGATGGAGGGGATTTAGTAATCTGTAATAAATAGGTACAGTGAGGGGAAAATGTATTTGATCCCCTGCTGATTGTGTACGTTTGCCCACTTACAAAGAAATGATCAGTCTATAATTTTAATGGTAGGTTTATTTGAACAGTGAGAGACAGAATAACAACAAAAAAATCCAGAAAAAAGCATGTCAAAAATGTTATAAAATGATTTGTATTTTAATGAGGCAAATAGGTATTTGACCCCTCTGCAAAACATGACTTAGTACTTGGTGGCAAAACCCTTGTTGGCAATCACAGAGGTCAGACGTTTCTTGTAGTTCGCCATCAGGTTTGCACACATCTCAGGATGGATTTTGTCCCACTCCTCTTTGCAGATCTTCTCCAAGTCATTAAGGTTTCGAGGCTGACGTTTGGCAACTCGAACCTTCAGCTCCATCCACAGATTTTCTATGGGATTAAGGTCTGGAGACTGGCTAGGCCACTCCAGGACCTTAATGTGCTTCTTCTTGAGCCACTCCTTTGCTACCTTGGCCGTGTGTTTTGGGTCATTGTCATGCTGGAATACCCATCCACGACCCATTTTCAATGCCCTGGCAGAGGGAAGGATGTTCTCACCCAAGATTTGACGGTACATGGCCCCGTCCATCGTCCCTTTGATGTGGTGAAGTTGTCCTGTCCCCTTAGCAGAAAAACACCCCCAAAGCATAATGTTTCCACCTCCATGTTTGACGGTGGAGATGGTGTTCTAGAGGTCATAGGCAGCATTCCTCCTCCTCCAAACACGGCGAGTTGAGTTGATGCCAAAGAGCTCCATTTTGGTCTCATCTGACCACAACACTTTCACCAGTTGTCCTCTGAATCATTCAGATGTTTATTGGCAAACTTCAGACGGGTATGTATATGTATTCTTGAGCAGGGGGACCTTCCGGGCGCTGCAGGATTTCTGTCCTTCACAGCGTAGTGTGTTACCAATTGTTTTCTTGGTGACTATGGTCCCAGCTGCTTTGAGATCATTGACAAGATCCTCCTGTGTAGTTCTGGGCTGATTCCTCACCGTTCTCATGATCATTGCAACCCCACGAGGTGAGATCTTGCATGGAGCCCCAGACCGAGGGATATTGATAGTTCTTTTGTGTTTCTTCCATTTGCGAATAATCGCACCAACTGTTGTCACCTTCTCACCAAGCTGCTTGGCGATGGTTTTGTAGCCCATTCCAGCCTTGTGTAGGTCTACAATCTTGTCCCTGACATCCTTGGAGAGCTCTTTGGTCTTGGCCATGGTGGAGAGTTTGGAATCTGACTGATTGATTGCTTTTGTGGACAGGTGTCTTTTTTACAGGTAACAAGCTGAGATTAGGAGCACTCCCTTTAAGAGTGTGCTCCTAATCTCAGCTTGTTACCTGTATAAAAGACACCTGGGTGTCACGTCCTGACCAGTAGAGGGTGTAGTTGGGTCAGGACGTGGCAGAAGGGAGTGTGTGTTTTATTGTTTCATTGATTTTGGCCGTGTGACTTCCAATCAGGCACAGCTGTAGAGGGTTGTGGTTGATTGGGAGTCACACATAAGTTGCCTACGTTTCCTTTGTGTTTCGTGGGTAATTGTTCTTCTCATTGTGGTTGCACCTGACAGGACTGTGTTGGCTGTCAGTTTTGTTGTTTTTGTGAATTGCATAGTGTTCGTTGAATTAAATATGACGAACCCTAACTCCGCCGCATTTTGGTCCACTTCTTCCTCAGACAGCCGTTACACTGGGAGCCAGAAATCTTTCTGATTGAGAGGGGGTCAAATACTTATTTCCCTCATTAAAATGCAAATCAATTTATAACATTTTTGACATGCGTTTTTCTGGATATTATTGTTGTTATTCTGTCTCTCACTGTTAAAATAAACCTACCATTAACATTATAGACTGATCCTTTCTTTATCAGTGGGCAAACGTACAAAATCAGCAGGGGATCAAATACTTTTTTCCCCCACTGTAACTGGAGGGAGGGGATTTGTGGTCTATTATAGTTGAGGGAACTGAAGGGAGGGGATGAAGTGATATGATATAGTAGATGTAAAAGGAGGGAGGGATGTAGTGGTCTGTTACAGTAGAGGTAGATGGAGGGAGGGGATGTATTTGTCTGTTATAGTAGATGTAACAGGAGGGAGGGGATGTAGTGGTATGTTATAGTAGAAGTAACTAGAGGGAGGGGATGTAGTGGTCTGTTATAGTAGATGTAACTAGAGGTAGGGGATGTAGTGGTGTGTTATTGTAGAGGTAACTGGAGGGAGGGGATGTTGTGGTCTGTTGTAGTAGAAGTAACTAGTTGTCTTTTATAAAAGAGGTAGTTGGAGGGAGGGGATGTAGTTGTCTGTAATAGTAGAGGAAACTAGAGGGAGGGGATGTAGTTGTCTGTTATAGTAGAGGAAACTAGAGGGAGGGGATGTAGTGGTCGGTTATAGTAGAGGTAACTGAAGGTAGGGGATGTAGTTGTCTGTTATAGTAGAGGAAACTAGAGGGAGGGGATGTAGTGGTCTGTAATAGTAGATGTAACTGAAGGTAGGGGATGTAGTGGTCTGTTATAGTAGAGGTAACTGAAGGTAGGGGATGTAGTTGTCTGTTATAGTAGAGGAAACTAGAGGGAGGGGATGTAGTGGTCTGTAATAGTAGATGTAACTGAAGGTAGGGGATGTAGTGGTCTGTTATAGTAGAGGTAACTGAAGGTAGGGGATGTAGTTGTCTGTTATAGTAGAGGAAACTAGAGGGAGGGGATGTAGTGGTCTGTAATAGTAGAGGTAACGGAGGGAGGGGATGTAGTTGTCTGTTATAGTAGAAGTAACTGAAGGGAGGGGATGTAGTGGTCTGTTATAGTAGAGGTAACGGAGGGGGGGATGTAGTTGTCTGTTAAAGTAGAGGTAACGGAGGGGGGGATGTAGTTGTCTGTTATAGTAGAAGTAACTGAAGGGAGGGGATGTAGTTGTCTGTTATAGTAGAGGTAACTGAAGGGAGGGGATGTAGTGGTCTGTTATAGCAGATGCAACTGGAAGGAGGGGATGTTGTGGTCTGCAATAGTAGAGATAACTGGAGAGAGGGGATGTAATGCTCCATTGTAGTTGAGGTAACTGAAGGGAGGTGATGTAGTGGTCTGATATTGTAGAAGTAACAGGAGGGAGGGGATGTAGTGATCTGTTATAGTAGAGATAACCGGAGGGAGGGGATGTAGTGGTCTGTTGTAGTAGATGTAACTGGAGGGAGGGGATTTATTTGTCTATTATTGTAGAGGATACCGGAGGGAGGGGATGAAGTGGACTGTTATAGTAGAGTTAACAGGAGGGATGTCGTGATCTATCACAGTTGAGGGAACTCAAGTGAGGGGATGTATTTGTCTGTTATAGTAGAGGTAACTGGAGGGAGGGGATGTAGTGGTCTGTTATAGTAGAGGTAACTGGAGGGAGGGGATGTAGTTGTCTATTATAGTAGAGGTAACTGGAGGGAGGGGATGTAGTGGTCTGTTATAGTAGAGGTAAATGGAGGGAGGGGATGTAAGGGTCTGTTATAGTAGAGGTAAACGGAGAGATTTCATGTAGTGGTCTGTTATAGCAGAGGCAACTGGATGGAGGGGATTTAGTAATCTGTAATAAATAGGTACAGTGAGGGGAAAAAGTATTTGATCCCCTGCTGATTTTGTACGTTTGCCCACTTACAAAGAAATGATCAGTCTATAATTTTAATGGTAGGTTTATTTGAACAGTGAGAGACAGAATAACAACAAAAAAATCCAGAAAAAAGCATGTCAAAAATGTTATAAAATGATTTGTATTTTAATGAGGCAAATAGGTATTTGACCCCTCTGCAAAACATGACTTAGTACTTGGTGGCAAAACCCTTGTTGGCAATCACAGAGGTCAGACGTTTCTTGTAGTTCGCCATCAGGTTTGCACACATCTCAGGATGGATTTTGTTCCACTCCTCTTTGCAGATCTTCTCCAAGTCATTAAGGTTTCGAGGCTGACGTTTGGCAATTCGAACCTTCAGCTCCATCCACAGATTTTCTATGGGATTAAGGTCTGGAGACTGGCTAGGCCACTCCAGGACCTTAATGTGCTTCTTCTTGAGCCACTCCTTTGCTACCTTGGCCGTGTGTTTTGGGTCATTGTCATGCTGGAATACCCATCCACGACCCATTTTCAATGCCCTGGCAGAGGGAAGGATGTTCTCACCCAAGATTTGACGGTACATGGCCCCGTCCATCGTCCCTTTGATGTGGTGAAGTTGTCCTGTCCCCTTAGCAGAAAAACACCCCCAAAGCATAATGTTTCCACCTCCATGTTTGACGGTGGAGATGGTGTTCTAGGGGTCATAGGCAGCATTCCTCCTCCTCCAAACACGGCGAGTTGAGTTGATGCCAAAGAGCTCCATTTTGGTCTCATCTGACCACAACACTTTCACCAGTTGTCCTCTGAATCATTCAGATGTTTATTGGCAAACTTCAGACGGGTATGTATATGTATTCTTGAGCAGGGGGACCTTCCGGGCGCTGCAGGATTTCTGTCCTTCACAGCGTAGTGTGTTACCAATTGTTTTCTTGGTGACTATGGTCCCAGCTGCTTTGAGATCATTGACAAGATCCTCCTGTGTAGTTCTGGGCTGATTCCTCACCGTTCTCATGATCATTGCAACCCCACGAGGTGAGATCTTGCATGGAGCCCCAGACCGAGGGATATTGATAGTTCTTTTGTGTTTCTTCCATTTGCGAATAATCGCACCAACTGTTGTCACCTTCTCACCAAGCTGCTTGGCGATGGTTTTGTAGCCCATTCCAGCCTTGTGTAGGTCTACAATCTTGTCCCTGACATCCTTGGAGAGCTCTTTGGTCTTGGCCATGGTGGAGAGTTTGGAATCTGACTGATTGATTGCTTTTGTGGACAGGTGTCTTTTTTACAGGTAACAAGCTGAGATTAGGAGCACTCCCTTTAAGAGTGTGCTCCTAATCTCAGCTTGTTACCTGTATAAAATACACCTGGGTGTCACGTCCTGACCAGTAGAGGGTGTAGTTGGGTCAGGACGTGGCAGAAGGGAGTGTGTGTTTTATTGTTTCATTGATTTTGGCCGTGTGACTTCCAATCAGGCACAGCTGTAGAGGGTTGTGGTTGATTGGGAGTCACACATAAGTTGCCTACGTTTCCTTTGTGTTTCGTGGGTAATTGTTCTTCTCATTGTGGTTGCACCTGACAGGACTGTGTTGGCTGTCAGTTTTGTTGTTTTTGTGAATTGCATAGTGTTCGTTGAATTAAATATGACGAACCCTAACTCCGCCGCATTTTGGTCCACTTCTTCCTCAGACAGCCGTTACACTGGGAGCCAGAAATCTTTCTGATTGAGAGGGGGTCAAATACTTATTTCCCTCATTAAAATGCAAATCAATTTATAACATTTTTGACATGCGTTTTTCTGGATATTATTGTTGTTATTCTGTCTCTCACTGTTAAAATAAACCTACCATTAACATTATAGACTGATCCTTTCTTTATCAGTGGGCAAACGTACAAAATCAGCAGGGGATCAAATACTTTTTTCCCCCACTGTAACTGGAGGGAGGGGATTTGTGGTCTATTATATTTGAGGGAACTGAAGGGAGGGGATGAAGTGATATGATATAGTAGATGTAAAAGGAGGGAGGGATGTAGTGGTCTGTTACAGTAGAGGTAGATGGAGGGAGGGGATGTATTTGTCTGTTATAGTAGATGTAACAGGAGGGAGGGGATGTAGTGGTATGTTATAGTAGAAGTAACTAGAGGGAGGGGATGTAGTGGTCTGTTATAGTAGATGTAACTAGAGGTAGGGGATGTAGTGGTGTGTTATTGTAGAGGTAACTGGAGGGAGGGGATGTTGTGGTCTGTTGTAGTAGAAGTAACTAGTTGTCTTTTATAAAAGAGGTAGTTGGAGGGAGGGGATGTAGTTGTCTGTAATAGTAGAGGAAACTAGAGGGAGGGGATGTAGTTGTCTGTTATAGTAGAGGAAACTAGAGGGAGGGGATGTAGTGGTCGGTTATAGTAGAGGTAACTGAAGGTAGGGGATGTAGTTGTCTGTTATAGTAGAGGAAACTAGAGGGAGGGGATGTAGTGGTCTGTAATAGTAGATGTAACTGAAGGTAGGGGATGTAGTGGTCTGTTATAGTAGAGGTAACTGAAGGTAGGGGATGTAGTTGTCTGTTATAGTAGAGGAAACTAGAGGGAGGGGATGTAGTGGTCTGTAATAGTAGATGTAACTGAAGGTAGGGGATGTAGTGGTCTGTTATAGTAGAGGTAACTGAAGGTAGGGGATGTAGTTGTCTGTTATAGTAGAGGAAACTAGAGGGAGGGGATGTAGTGGTCTGTAATAGTAGAGGTAACGGAGGGAGGGGATGTAGTTGTCTGTTATAGTAGAAGTAACTGAAGGGAGGGGATGTAGTGGTCTGTTATAGTAGAGGTAACGGAGGGGGGGATGTAGTTGTCTGTTATAGTAGAGGTAACGGAGGGGGGGATGTAGTTGTCTGTTATAGTAGAAGTAACTGAAGGGAGGGGATGTAGTTGTCTGTTATAGTAGAGGTAACTGAAGGGAGGGGATGTAGTGGTCTGTTATAGCAGATGCAACTGGAAGGAGGGGATGTTGTGGTCTGCAATAGTAGAGATAACTGGAGAGAGGGGATGTAATGCTCCATTGTAGTTGAGGTAACTGAAGGGAGGTGATGTAGTGGTCTGATATTGTAGAAGTAACAGGAGGGAGGGGATGTAGTGGTCTGTTATAGTAGAGATAACCGGAGGGAGGGGATGTAGTGGTCTGTTGTAGTAGATGTAACTGGAGGGAGGGGATTTATTTGTCTATTATTGTAGAGGATACCGGAGGGAGGGGATGAAGTGGACTGTTATAGTAGAGTTAACAGGAGGGATGTCGTGATCTATCACAGTTGAGGGAACTCAAGTGAGGGGATGTATTTGTCTGTTATAGTAGAGGTAACTGGAGGGAGGGGATGTAGTGGTCTGTTATAGTAGAGGTAACTGGAGGGAGGGGATGTAGTTGTCTATTATAGTAGAGGTAACTGGAGGGAGGGGATGTAGTGGTCTGTTATAGTAGAGGTAAATGGAGGGAGGGGATGTAAGGGTCTGTTATAGTAGAGGTAAACGGAGAGATTTCATGTAGTGGTCTGTTATAGCAGAGGCAACTGGATGGAGGGGATTTAGTAATCTGTAATAAATAGGTACAGTGAGGGGAAAAAGTATTTGATCCCCTGCTGATTTTGTACGTTTGCCCACTTACAAAGAAATGATCAGTCTATAATTTTAATGGTAGGTTTATTTGAACAGTGAGAGACAGAATAACAACAAAAAAATCCAGAAAAAAGCATGTCAAAAATGTTATAAAATGATTTGTATTTTAATGAGGCAAATAGGTATTTGACCCCTCTGCAAAACATGACTTAGTACTTGGTGGCAAAACCCTTGTTGGCAATCACAGAGGTCAGACGTTTCTTGTAGTTCGCCATCAGGTTTGCACACATCTCAGGATGGATTTTGTTCCACTCCTCTTTGCAGATCTTCTCCAAGTCATTAAGGTTTCGAGGCTGACGTTTGGCAACTCGAACCTTCAGCTCCATCCACAGATTTTCTATGGGATTAAGGTCTGGAGACTGGCTAGGCCACTCCAGGACCTTAATGTGCTTCTTCTTGAGCCACTCCTTTGCTACCTTGGCCGTGTGTTTTGGGTCATTGTCATGCTGGAATACCCATCCACGACCCATTTTCAATGCCCTGGCAGAGGGAAGGATGTTCTCACCCAAGATTTGACGGTACATGGCCCCGTCCATCGTCCCTTTGATGTGGTGAAGTTGTCCTGTCCCCTTAGCAGAAAAACACCCCCAAAGCATAATGTTTCCACCTCCATGTTTGACGGTGGAGATGGTGTTCTAGGGGTCATAGGCAGCATTCCTCCTCCTCCAAACACGGCGAGTTGAGTTGATGCCAAAGAGCTCCATTTTGGTCTCATCTGACCACAACACTTTCACCAGTTGTCCTCTGAATCATTCAGATGTTTATTGGCAAACTTCAGACGGGTATGTATATGTATTCTTGAGGAGGGGGACCTTCCGGGCGCTGCAGGATTTCTGTCCTTCACAGCGTAGTGTGTTACCAATTGTTTTCTTGGTGACTATGGTCCCAGCTGCTTTGAGATCATTGACAAGATCCTCCTGTGTAGTTCTGGGCTGATTCCTCACCGTTCTCATGATCATTGCAACCCCACGAGGTGAGATCTTGCATGGAGCCCCAGACCGAGGGATATTGATAGTTCTTTTGTGTTTCTTCCATTTGCGAATAATCGCACCAACTGTTGTCACCTTCTCACCAAGCTGCTTGGCGATGGTTTTGTAGCCCATTCCAGCCTTGTGTAGGTCTACAATCTTGTCCCTGACATCCTTGGAGAGCTCTTTGGTCTTGGCCATGGTGGAGAGTTTGGAATCTGACTGATTGATTGCTTTTGTGGACAGGTGTCTTTTTTACAGGTAACAAGCTGAGATTAGGAGCACTCCCTTTAAGAGTGTGCTCCTAATCTCAGCTTGTTACCTGTATAAAATACACCTGGGTGTCACGTCCTGACCAGTAGAGGGTGTAGTTGGGTCAGGACGTGGCAGAAGGGAGTGTGTGTTTTATTGTTTCATTGATTTTGGCCGTGTGACTTCCAATCAGGCACAGCTGTAGAGGGTTGTGGTTGATTGGGAGTCACACATAAGTTGCCTACGTTTCCTTTGTGTTTCGTGGGTAATTGTTCTTCTCATTGTGGTTGCACCTGACAGGACTGTGTTGGCTGTCAGTTTTGTTGTTTTTGTGAATTGCATAGTGTTCGTTGAATTAAATATGACGAACCCTAACTCCGCCGCATTTTGGTCCACTTCTTCCTCAGACAGCCGTTACACTGGGAGCCAGAAATCTTTCTGATTGAGAGGGGGTCAAATACTTATTTCCCTCATTAAAATGCAAATCAATTTATAACATTTTTGACATGCGTTTTTCTGGATATTATTGTTGTTATTCTGTCTCTCACTGTTAAAATAAACCTACCATTAACATTATAGACTGATCCTTTCTTTATCAGTGGGCAAACGTACAAAATCAGCAGGGGATCAAATACTTTTTTCCCCCACTGTAACTGGAGGGAGGGGATTTGTGGTCTATTATAGTTGAGGGAACTGAAGGGAGGGGATGAAGTGATATGATATAGTAGATGTAAAAGGAGGGAGGGATGTAGTGGTCTGTTACAGTAGAGGTAGATGGAGGGAGGGGATGTATTTGTCTGTTATAGTAGATGTAACAGGAGGGAGGGGATGTAGTGGTATGTTATAGTAGAAGTAACTAGAGGGAGGGGATGTAGTGGTCTGTTATAGTAGATGTAACTAGAGGTAGGGGATGTAGTGGTGTGTTATTGTAGAGGTAACTGGAGGGAGGGGATGTTGTGGTCTGTTGTAGTAGAAGTAACTAGTTGTCTTTTATAAAAGAGGTAGTTGGAGGGAGGGGATGTAGTTGTCTGTAATAGTAGAGGAAACTAGAGGGAGGGGATGTAGTTGTCTGTTATAGTAGAGGAAACTAGAGGGAGGGGATGTAGTGGTCGGTTATAGTAGAGGTAACTGAAGGTAGGGGATGTAGTTGTCTGTTATAGTAGAGGAAACTAGAGGGAGGGGATGTAGTGGTCTGTAATAGTAGATGTAACTGAAGGTAGGGGATGTAGTGGTCTGTTATAGTAGAGGTAACGGAGGGGGGGGATGTAGTGGTCTGTTATAGTAGAGGAAACTAGAGGGAGGGGATGTAGTGGTCTGTAATAGTAGAGGTAACTGGAGGGAGGGGATGTAGTTGTCTGTTATAGTAGAGGAAACTAGAGGGAGGGGATGTAGTGGTCTGTAATAGTAGATGTAACTGAAGGTAGGGGATGTAGTGGTCTGTTATAGTAGATGTAACAGGAGGGAGGGGATGTAGTGGTCTGTTATAGTAGAAGTAACAAGTTGTCTTTTATAGTAGAGGAGGGAGGGAGGGTATATAGTCTTCCATTATAGTAGAGGTTACTGGAGGGATGTGATTTGGTGGTGTGTTATAGTATAGGTAACTGAAGGGAGTTGTAAGACAGTTTACAAATACCACATACATATTCACATGGTGATGTCATCTTCTAATCTGATATATAACAGTGGCCTGCTTTTCTTCTGGTTGTTCATCTTCTGTGTTCTACCATATATGTTAATACTACCTTCCTTTTACATCTCTCCCTCTCTCTCTCTTAGTCCTTACCTCCCTCCCTCTCTTCCCATTTCTCTTCATCACACCTTCCCTCTGTCTTCCTTCAACAGAAGCCATTGCTCTTGCCCTGGTCTTGTTATGGTGTAAGGTTACACTTCCAAGGCATTTCGCTAGCATGACCACACTGTTGCTGTTTGCCATTACACAACAATGAAATGTGTTTACATCCACAGAACACTCTGCTTTGTGCTTTATTGTTGCATCTTTTGTCTCTCTTCTTGTCATGTGTTGTTGCTGTATCCCTCTCTATCCCTATCCCTAGCTTCATATCCACATCCTGGTTCAACCCTAAACCCTAGCTTCATATCCACATCCTGGTTCAACCCTATCCCTAGCTTCATATCCACATCCTGGTTCAACCCTAAACCCTAGCTTCATATCCACATCCTGGTTCAAGCCTAGCTTCATATCCACATCCTGGTTCAACCCTATACCTAGCTTCATATCCACATCCTGGTTCAAGCCTAGCTTCATATCCACATCCTGGTTCAACCCTATACCTAGCTTCATATCCACATCCTGGTTCAAGCCTAGCTTCATATCCACATCCTGGTTCAACCCTATACCTAGCTTCATATCCACATCCTGGTTCAAGCCTAGCTTCATATCCACATCCTGGTTCAACCCTAAACATAGCTTCATATCCACATCCTGGTTCAACCCTCTTCCTAGCTTCATATCCACATCCTGGTTCAAACCTAGCTTCATATCCACATCCTGGTTCAAGCCTAGCCTCATATCCACATCCTGGTTCAACCCTAACCCTAGCTTCATATCCACATCCTGGTTCAACCCTCTTCCTAGCTTCATATCCACATCCTGGTTCAACCCTAAACCTAGCTTCATATCCACATCCTGTTTCAACCCTATTTCCTAGCTTCATATCCACATCCTGTTTCAACCCTATCCCTAGCTTCATATCCACATCCTGTTTCAACCCTAACCCTAGCTTCATATCCACATCCTGTTTCAACCCTAACCCTAGCTTCATATCCACATCCTGTTTCAACCCTAACCCTAGCTTCATATCCACATCCTGGTTCAACCCTAAACCTAACAATCACCCTTGACAATCTTGGCTTTAACCCTAACTTTTTATCACTCTCCACACCCAGGAGAGAGAGACAGAGAGAAAAAGAGAGAGACAGACAGAGAGAGACAGAGAGAGACAGAGAGAGCGAAAGATAGAGAGAGAGGTGACAGTGACAGTGACAGATGCTCTCACAGTCCCAAAGATGAAGTAATTTGCTTTAATATCAGCTCACATGAAGCGTATCAGCAAAATATAAAATGGTTTTTGGAAATATAGTAGTGACTCATTGCCCACCATAGACTATCAATCAACAGTGCTGTTCGTCTCCAATGGACAGTAGATCATCTGTCAACCAAACCAATGGGAGTATTAACATGTGACCATGTAACACAGTTATAACAGCTATATGAACTCTCTATCACCTGTTATGATCATGACTTTAGTCATTTATGTTCAAGATTAAATATAGTACGACAAATAGTTTACTTCTGTTGAGAACATCTGTTCACCAATTATAACATTATTCATTTAAAGTCACAGTGTGTAACTTTCATGGGCGACCTGACCAAATTCACATAGAAATGTGAGTTATAGATATATCATTCTACTTCAAAGCAATTCTAAGAAGTGGTAGACCTGTTCTATGTGCACTATTTCTATGCTTCCCGTTCTTAAGTTTTGTTTTTGCTGTTTTACTTTCAGTTTTGTACACCAGCTTCAAACATGTAAAACTACAATATTTTTGCTTATGGAAAATATATTTCACAGTGGTTTAGATGTACAATGATTCTCTCTTATTTTGTCACATAAACTGAAATTAGGCAAACTATTAGCGTTTTAGCAACCAGGAAATGGTGGAGCAATTTCTGCACAGTGCAACTTTAACAGTCAAATCAAATCAAATGTATTTATATAGCCCTTCTTACATCAGATGATATCTCAAAGTGCTGTACAGAAACCCAGCCTAAAACCCCAAACAGCAAGCAATGCAGGTGTAGAAGCACGGTGGCTAGGAAAAACTCCCTAGAAAGGCCAAAACCTAGGAAGAAACCTAGAGAGGAACCAGGCTATGAGGGGTGGCCAGTCCTCCTCTGGCTGTGCCGGGTGGAATTATAACAGCACATGGCCAAGATGTTCAAATGTTCATAAATGACCAGCATGGTCAAATAATAATAATCATAGTAGTTGTCGAGGGTGCAACAAGTCAGTAACACAAGAGTAAGTGTCAGTTGGCTTTTTCATAGCCGATCTTTGACAGTATCTCTACCGCTCCTGCTGTCTCTAGAGAATTGAAAACAGCAGGTCTGGGACAGGTAGCACGTCCGGTGAACAGGTCAGGGTTCCATAGCTGCAGGCAGAACAGTTGGAACTGGAGCAGCAGCACGGCCAGGTGAACTGGGGACAGCAAGGAGTCATCAAGCCAGGTAGTCCTGAGGCATGGTCCTAGGGCTCAGGTCCTCCAAGAGAGAGAAAGAAAGACAGAAAGAAAGGGAGAATTAGAGAGAGCATATTTAAATTCACACAGGACACCGGAAAAGACAAGAGAAATACTCCAGATGTGACAGACTGACCCTAGCCCCCCGACACATAAACTACTGCAGCATAAATACTGGAGGCTGAGACAGGAGGGGTCAGGAGACACTGTGGCCCCATCCGATGAAACCCCCGGACAGGGCCAAACAGGTAGGATATAACCCCACCCACTTTGCCAAAGCACAGCCCCCACACCACTGGAGGGATATCTCCAACCACCAACATACCATCCCGGGACAAGGCCAAGTATAGCCCACAAAGATCTCCGCCACGGCACAACCCAAGGGGGGGGGCGCCAACCCAGACAGGAAGACCACATCAGTGACTCAACTCAGTCACGTGTTTCATTAAAGAACGCAGCGAAGAAGATATACAATAATAATAATAATAATAATATACCTTGGAAGTTGATGGCAAGTGAGAAATGACAGTCACATAAAAAAAACTAAAAGCCACAAAAAGGTGTGGAATCAAGCTGAATGTTGAGAACTAATAACAGAATAAACTCAACATAAACATACAGATGTTGTCATCATGCTGTAAGGAAGAGACAGGTAATCCCTCGTTCTAATACCATGGAGGACCGAGTCAGAAGAGGGATTGTCTTCGTTTCAGGTCAATTATGCCCTTAGGCACTGATCTAGGATCAGCTTACCCTCCCCAAATCTTATCCTCAACCATTAGGGGGCAAAAGTGTATGGGCTGTACTTCATCCTGCGCTAACTGGGCAGCTTACCTTAGCGCTGACTGACAGGCAGGCTAGTTAGCGAGCTCGTAAAAGTCTCCTTAATGAAATTAGGTGTTTAAGCTCACACATTATACTGGGCTTACTGTGGATAACAAATAAACACTGGACGGATGGAAACATGGAATAGCTGAATATGCAGGTAATGTCCCACCAGATCTCATAAAGCTAACACCAATTTAAAGGTGAATATCCTTCTGTATGGTCCTGTGTCTAAGCCTGGCGTGTTCACATTTCCTGTTAGCTTTAGCTTGCTATGAGTGAAAACGTAAGCTTTCCAACTGGGCTTTTAGACTTGCTTTTATTTTTTTCTTAAATAACATGCAATTTTATATTTCTATTCATGTGTTTGGCTTCACTGTTTTTCTATTGTTATTTACAGATGCCTGGAAGAGCATTTAAATCTTTTTTCATGGCAAGGAAAGAAGGAAAGGAGAGGAGGAGGATAGGAAAAAGGAGGAGAGGAGAGAAGAGAAGAGGAAAGGAGATAGGAGAGGAGGAGGAGGAGAAATGAGGAGAGGAGAGATGAGAGGAGGAGAAGAGGAGAGGAGGGGAGGAGGAGAGGCAAGGAGGAGGAGAGGAGAGAAGAGGAGAGGAGGAGAGGAGAGGAAGGAGAGAAGGAGGATAGTCAAGGAGGGGAGAGGAGAGTTGAGGAGGGGAGTCAAGGAGGGGAGAGGAAGGGAAGGAGGAGGAGGGGAGAGTCGAGGAGGGGTCAAGGAGGGGAGAGGAAGGAAAGGAGGAGGAGAGAAGAGTCGAGGAGGGGAGAGTGGAACAGTGAGAAATGAGAGCCAGGTGGAGTGTGAATCCAGTAGCCCCTCTGGTCCGGCCCTGGCAAGATGGCCCCTCTCTCTTCATGACTCATTGATTCTGTCTAACAACCTGACAGAGGACTTCTTCACAGCAACATTCCAATACTGGATGTCATGGTCAAAGAGCGAGAGAGAGAGAGAGAGTAAGGGAGAGAGAGAGAGAGGGAGAGAGAGAGAGGGAGAGAGAGAGGGAGAGAGGGAGGGAGAGAGAGAGAGAGAGAGAGAGGGAGGGAGAGAGAGAGCGAGAGAGAGAGAGAGAGGGGGAGAGAGCAAGAGAGAGAGAAAGGGAGAGAGAGAGAGAGAGAGAGGGAGAGAGAGAGAGGGAGAGAGAGAGGGAGAGAGGGAGGGAGAGAGAGAGAGAGAGAGAGAGAGAGAGGGGAGGGAGAGAGAGAGCGAGAGAGAGAGAGAGAGAGAGAGGGAGAGAGCGAGAGAGAGAGCGAGAGAGAGAGGGAGAGAGGGAGAGAGAGAGGGAGAGAGAGAGAAAGAGGGAGAGAGAGAGTGATAGGGAGAGAGAGAGAGATTAGATAAAAAATAAAATTAAAATAATGGGATTCATTTCACCCACAAATCCTCACTGACTGTCAATCAACATCGGCATACTTATCAACAGGACATTATTGTTAAAAAATGATTTCACTCCACCAAAACCTCTTGTAGATTTGTGCGTGTGTCGGAAGAACTAACTTAGTGTTTGTGTGTGCACATGTACGTCTGTGTGTGTGCAAGTCTTTGTGTCTCTACCCTGTCTCACATGGTACAGATGAGAGTTGGCACACTCATTTAAAACAAGACATAATTCAACATCTCATTGCTTTAGCCTGCTCGCCTCCAATATAATCAATCTCCCAGCATTGCACTGCCATAAAACAGAGTGCATTTCAACCCTCGACATGATGAAAATCGGACAAATTATAGTGCAGCGTGTGGAGCAATAAAAAATGAGTATTTATTGCTGTGTTAATTAGGTGGACCATTCCAAAGTCTCCAATTCAAACAATTACACCCACTTAATCATATTAGAATACAAAATATTTCAAGCGTTAATTTAATTGTTTAACGAGGAGCATATGCAATGGAAAGTTGAATCCAAACAAAATCCTTCCCCAAGTCTTGTTTTGGAGACTTTTGCTCAAGAACAGACAGTGTGTCTCTCTGCATGACTTCGTGTGCTGTGTGTCTCTGTGTGTCTGTGTGTGTCTGTGTGTGTCTGTGTCTGTCTGTCTGTCTGTCTGTCTGTCTGTCTGTCTGTCTGTCTGTCTGTCTGTCTGTCTGTCTGTCTGTCTGTCTGTCTGTCTGTCTGTCTGTCTGTCTGTCTGTCTGTCTGTCTGTGTGAGTCGCCATTAAGGTAGCCTGGCCGTAGTCTGTCTCAGTCTGTCTGTGGTGCTCACTGACCTGCTCAGTGCTCTGTGTAACTCCTGTACCCAGGGGCCACTCCTCTCATGCCATTTGGCTCTCCTGCTCTCTTTAGAGCTGACGGAGGGCTGGCCTGCGGCCCAGGACCATGACAGACTGGCGGGGAGCCCGGAACTCCAGCCCCTGGCTTGGGGCCTACAGGCCCGGGGCTGGGGACTGACAGGGCCAGGGTATGAGGGGCTGATGAATGGGTTCTGGCAAGCTGCTGGTGATTTCTGCCTGGCGGGTATGAGCAGGGAGGCCCTGTGTGTGTGTGTGTGTGTGTGTGTATGTCTGTGTGTGTGCGTGTGTCAGCAGGGGCTGTCAGAACCCCCTTAACCCTTGCCATAGAGACAGAGAGGGAACCCAGGGAGGGTTATGGTTGGCCAGATTGACCGGTTGTAGAGAGGCTGAGGGAGTGGACCTGCCTCACACCTTCTCACACCCAGACATCCGCCTCACTGGGGTTAGCATGAACACGCACACACACACACCCACACACACCCACACACACCCACACACTCTCTCTTTCTTTTGGCTCAGTCAATCAGATCCACTTTAGCCGACATCCCCATAGCGGTTGTTTTGGCGGTGTTGGAGGTGGAGCTGCGTTAGAGCTGTCAAATCCACAAATGGCTCCCGGCCTTATACCCAAAGCGGACATTGCCATTGGCTGCACGGAGTCGCATTAAGAGAAATCCCATGGAATCGCATTAAGAAAAATCCCATGCAGCTTTGTGTAAATTCAAACACTGGAACGTGAGGTGTAATGGACACCTCATTAATCCTCATTATTTTGTTGAATGATTTTCAATTTGAGCGTCATTATTTCTCTACACTTCCTCGTTCTGAACTTGTAATGCGAGAGAGAGGGGTGTGGCTTCGTGACAATGATCACAAGGGCTGCTGACAGCTCCAAAGCAGTTACACTAGCCTGACGACTCACACTAAATTCTTCCGCTGCTCTGCCGTTCACTACATACTTTAGTCTGAGAATGCCATCATTGCAGTCCTTTGTGGTAACGAGGGGCACGAGGGGTGTTGTACCAAACAAAGTCATCAGCGATTAGATTGTCTCTAACCAATCAGAGTATCAAAGACACATTTTAAAACCGCTTTACCCACGTGTGTTCTGTCTCTGTCCCAACCCATCGGTTTCTGGACCAATCAGACGGACCTTAATGAATTGGCATTCGGTGAAGGGTCGGGGAGGTACTCAGATCCAGACTCATTGCAGAGAAGAAACTAACGTCCATGGACGGAGCAAGGAGTCTGGGGAGCCAGGTAACAGTCTGGGGAGCCAGGTAACAGTCTGGGGAGACAGGTAACAGTCTGGGGAGACAGGTAACAGTCTGGGGAGACAGCTAACAGTCTGGGGAGCCAGGTAACAGTCTGGGGAGCCAGGTAACAGTCTGGGGAGCCAGGTAACAGTCTGGGGAGACAGGTAACAGTCTGGGGAGACAGCTAACAGTCTGGGGAGACAGGTAACAGTCTGGGGAGACAGGTAACAGTCTGGGGAGACAGGTAACAGTCTGGGGAGACAGGTAACAGTCTGGGGAGACAGGTAACAGTCTGGGGAGCCAGGTAACAGTCTGGGGAGACAGGTAACAGTCTGGGGAGACAGGTAACAGTCTGGGGAGACAGCTAACAGTCTGGGGAGACAGGTAACAGTCTGGGGAGACAGGTAACAGTCTGGGGAGACAGGTAACAGTCTAGGGAGCCAGGTAACAGTCTGGGGAGCCAGGTAACAGTCTGGGGAGACAGGTAACAGTCTGGGGAGACAGCTAACAGTCTGGGGAGACAGGTAACAGTCTGGGGAGACAGGTAACAGTCTGGGGAGACAGGTAACAGTCTGGGGAGACAGCTAACAGTCTGGGGAGACAGGTAACAGTCTGGGGAGACAGGTAACAGTCTGGGGAGACAGGTAACAGTCTGGGGAGACAGGTAACAGTCTGGGGAGCCAGGTAACAGTCTGGGGAGACAGGTAACAGTCTGGGGAGCCAGGTAACAGTCTGGGGAGACAGGTAACAGTCTGGGGAGACAGGTAACAGTCTGGGGAGACAGGTAACAGTCTGGGGAGCCAGGTAACAGTCTGGGGAGCCAGGTAACAGTCTGGGGAGACAGGTAACAGTCTGGGGAGCCAGGTAACAGTCTGGGGAGCCAGGTAACAGTCTGGGGAGCCAGCTAACAGTCTGGGGAGCCAGGTAACAGTCTGGGGAGACAGGTAACAGTTTGGGGAGCCAGGTAACAGTTAAACCTCCGACACCGCCAAAACATACTCTATGGCAGAGAGGGACCCACTGGTTGCCCTCTAGGTTATAGAGAGCTGGTAGTCCCATCCACCAAATTACCAGGTGTGAAACAGGGAAGAAACTCAAGGGGTATACTAATTTGGTATAGGGCAGACTTAACCCACTTTATTAAATTAGTCAAAACAGGAATATTTTACATGTGGCTAGGGAACAATGTCCTCATTTGTGCTACCTATATTCCCCCAATAGAATCCCCATACTTTAATGATGACAGCTTCTCCATTCTAGAGGGGGAGATCAACAATTTCCAGGCTCAGGGACATGTACTAGTCTGTGGCCACCTAAATGCCAGAACTGGACAAGAACCAGACACCATTAGCAAGAAGGGGGACAAACACCTACCTGGAGGTGACAGCATTCCCTCCCCCATGTGCACCCCTAGACACAACTACGACAACATAACCATCAAAAACGGGTCACAACTCCTGAAGCTCTGTTGGACGCTTGGTATGTACAGTTGAAGTCAGATGTTTATATACACCTTATCCAAATACATTTAAACTCAGTTTTTCACAATTCCTGACATTTAATCCTAGTAAAAATTCCCTGTCTTAGGTCAGTTAGGATCACCACTTTATTTTAAGAATGTGAAATTTCATAATAATAGTAGAGAGAATGATTTATTTCAGCTTTTATTTCTTTCATCACATTCCCAGTGGGTCAGAAGTTTACATTCACTCGATTAGTATTTGGTAACATTGCCTTTAAATTGTTTAACTTGGGTTAAACGTTTCGGGTAGCCTTCCACAAGCTTCTCACAATAAGTTGGGTGAATTTTGGACCATTCCTCCTGACAGATCTGGTGTAACTGAGTCAGGTTTGTAGGCCTCCTTGCTCGCACACACTTTTTTCAGTTCTGCCCACACATTTTCTATGGGATTGAGGTCAGGGCTTTGTGATGGCCACTCCAATACCTTGACTTTGTTGTCCTTAAGCCATTTTGTCACAACTTTGGAAGTATGCCTGGGGTCATTGTCCATTTGAAAGACCCATTTGTGACCAAGCTTTAACTTCCTGTCACGAAGTTAACTTCCTGTCCTTGTTCGGGCGGCGTTCGGCGGTCGAAGTCGCCGACCTTCTAGCCATCGCTGATCCACTTTTCATTTTCCTTTGGTTTTGTCTTTTCTTGTATCACACCTTGTTCCAATCCCATTCATTACATGTTGTGTATTTAACCCTCTGTTCCCCCTCATTGTCCTTGTCGGTGATTGTTTGTTTGTAAGCTTTGTGCAAGATATGTTCTGGTGTGCGACGGGTTTTGTACCCACGTGTATTATTTTGTATATTTTGGCTTTCAGAGTTTTTTTAGCACTTATTAATTAAACTGCTCCGTTTTATACCAAGTTCGATCTCCTGCACCTGACTTCCCTGCCACCAGCACGCACCCTTACAGAATCACCGACCACTGTATGGAGTCAGCAGGAGCAGGTACCCCGGTTATAGAGGTGGAGGAGCGCATCCAGGAGCACGCAGCAATGCTTCACCATCTTGGCACCGCCATGGACCGAGTTGTCCAGACTATGGACCGCTGGGAGAGACAGGGAGTTCTTCCAGCGCCTCCACCAGCACAACCGGGGTCTTCTCTGAGCGCCCCTTTTCCACCTGGTTCCAGTGGGATTCGTCTCTCCCTGCCCCAGGAGTACGACGGAGAGGCTGCGAACTGCCAGGGGTTCCTGCTTCAACTGGAGCTATACCTGGCCACCGTCCACCCGGCTCCATCGGGCCGTGAGAGGGTGTCCGCCCTCGTCTCGTGCCTCACCGGGAAAGTTCTGGAGTGGGCCAACGCCGTGTGGAGAGAAGGAGATGCGGTTTTGGATCAGTTTGAGGAGTTCACCCGCCGTTTCCGGGCAGTCTTCGACCACCCGGCCGAGGGTAGAGCGGCAGGTGAGCGCCTCTTCCATCTGAGGCAGGAGATGAGGAGTGCCCAGGGGTTCGCCCTGGAGTTTAGGACCCTGGCTGCCGGCGCGTGATGAGCGACAGGGCCCTGATCGACCATTACCGCTGCAGTCTGCGCGAGGACGTCCATCAGGAGATGGCCTGCAGAGACACCACTCTCACGTTCGACCAGCTGGTGGACTTGTCCATCCGGCTGGACAACCTGTTGGCTACCCGCGGACGTTCTGATCGGGGTCCGGTGGTTCCATCCTCCTGCACCCCCTCTCCGCTACCCATGGAGCTGGGAGGGGAGGTGCGCAGGGAGACCGGAGGGGGTTCCCACTCGTGCACCATCTGTGGCCGCAGAGGTCACACTGCCGGTGGGTGCTGGGTTGGTTCCTCTGGGGATCGAGGCAGCAGGCAGGGCGCTCTGGCGTCACCCCAGGTGAGCCAGCACCATTCTCACCCAGAGCACTCTGTTGCACATATGTTTGTGTTTGTCACTTTCCCTGAGTTGTCCCCGCATTCCCAGCATAAGGCGCTCGTCGATTCAGGAGACGCTGGGAATTTTATTGACCGAGCTTTAGCCCATAGTTTAGCAATCCCCATCGTTCCAGTGGATGTGCCTTTCCCTGTTCATGCCTTAGATAGTCGACCATTAGGGTCAGGGTGGATTAGGGAGGTCACCGCTCCTTTGGGCATGGTGACGCAGGGGGGTCATATGGAGAGAATTAGTCTCTTCCTTATTGACTCTCCTGTATTTCCCATGGTGCTGGGCCTACCCTGGTTAGCTTGTCATAACCCCACTGTTTCTTGGCCACAGAGGGCTCTTACGGGGCGTTTGCAAGAGTGCTCAGGTAGGTGTTATGGGGTTTCCGTTGGTGCTACTACGGTGGAGAGTCCATACCAGGTCTCCACCGTTATGCTGATTTGACTCTCAACTTCTCCAAAAAGAAGGTGACTCAATTACCACCTTACCGACGGGGCGATTGTGTGATATATCTCCTGGTAGACGCTGCACTTCCCAGGAGTCACGTGTATCCCCTATCACAGGCGGAGACGGAGGCTATGGAAACATATGTCTCCGAATCCATGCCTCAGGGGTACATTCGGTCCTCCATTTCACCCGCCTCCTCGAGTTTCTTTTTTGTGAAGAAGAAGGAGGGAGGTCTGCACCCGTGTATTGACTATCGGGGTCTGAATCAGATCACTGTGAGGTATAGTTACCTGCTACCACTCATAGCCACAGCGATAGAGTCAATGCACGGGGCACGCTTCTTCACCAAATTAGATCTCTGGAGCGCTTACAACCTGGTGCATATCCGAGAGGGAGACGAGTGGAAGACGGCTTTCAGTACGGGTTGATGAATGCGCCATCAGTCTTCCAAGCCTTTGTAGACAAGATTTTCAGGGACCTGCACGGGCAGGGTGTAGTGGTGTATATTGATGATATTTTGATGTACTCTGCTACACGCGCCGAGCATGTGTCCCTGGTGCGCAGAGTGCTTGGTCGCCTGTTGGAGCATGACCTGTACGTCAAGGCTGAGAAATGCCTGGTCTTCCAACAATCCGTCTCCTTCCTAGGGTATCACATTTCCACCTCAGGGGTGGAGATGGAGAGTGACCGCATTGCAGCTGTGCGTAATTGGCCGACTCCCACCATGGTAAAGGAGGTCCAGCGGTTCTTAGGGTTTGCCAACTACTACCGGAGGTTTATCTGGGGTTTTGGTCAGGTAGTGGCTCCCATTACCTCACTGCTGAAGGGGGGCCCAGTGTGCTTGCAGTGGACAGCTGAGGCGGACAGGGCTTTTAGTCACCTGAGGGCTCTGTTTACCTCAGCTCCCGTGCTGGCCCATCCGAATCCCTCTTTGGCGTTCAAAGTGGAGGTGGAAGCGTCCGAGGCTGGGATAGGAGCTGTGCTCTTTCAGCGCTCGGGTACGCCACCGAAGCTCCGTCCCTGTGCCTTCTTCTCGAAGAAGCTCAGCCCGGCGGAGCGAAACTATGACATGGGGGACCGGGAGCTGTTGGCTGCCATCAAGGCCTTGAAGGTGTGGAGACATTGGCTTGAAGGGGCTAAACACCCTTTTCTCATCTGGACTGATCACCGCAATCTGGAGTACATCCAGGCAGCGAGGAGACTGAAGCCTCGCCAGGCAAGGTGGGCCATGTTTTTCACCCGTTTTGTGTTTACCCTTTCTTACAGGCCAGGCTCCCAGAACGCGAAGGCAGATGCATTGTCCCAGCTGTATGACACAGAGGAGCGGCCCCTAGATCCCACTCCCATACTCCCCACCTCCTGCCTGCTGGCGCCGGTAGTGTGGGAGCTGGACACGGACATTGAGCAGGCGTTATATGCAGAGCCCGCTCCCGTCCAGTGTCCCGCTGGACATCTGTACATCCCGTCTGTTGTCCGTGACCGGTTGATCTATTGGGTCCACATGTCACCCTCCTCTGGTCATCCTGGGATCGGTCGGACAGTGCGCTGTTTGAGCGGGAGGTACTGGTGGCCTACCTTGGCTAAGGACGTAAGGGTTTATGTTTCCTCCTGCTTGGTATGCGCCCAGTGTGTAAAGCTCCTAGGCACCTGCCCAGATGTAAGCTACACCCCTTACCCATTCCACAGCGGCCTTGGTCGCACCTGTCGGTGGATTTTCTTACTGATCTTCCACTCTCACAGGGTAACACCGCAATCCTGGTAGTTGTGGATCGTTTCTCTAAGTCCTGTCGTCTCCTCTCTCTGCCCGGTCTCCCTACGGCCCTACAGACTGCGGAGGCCTTGTTTACACACATCTTCTGGCACTACGGGGTGCCTGAGGATATAGTGTCTGATCGGGTTCTCTAGTTCACGTCTAGGGTCTGGAAGGCGTTCATGGTACGCCTGGGCGTCTCGATCAGCCTTACTTCAGGATTTCACCCCGAAAGTAATGGACAGGTGGAGAGAGTGAACCAGGATGTGGGCAGGTTTCTGTGGTCCTATTGCCAGGGCCGGCCGGGGGGAGTGGGTGGAGTTCGTGCCTTGGGTTGAGATGGCACAGAACTCGCTCCGCCGCTCCTCCACTAATATCTCTCCCTTCCAGTGCGTACTGGGGTACCAGCCGGTTCTGGCGCCTTGCCATCAGGGTCAGACCGAGGTTCCTGCGGTGGACGACTCGTTCAGGTGCGCTGAGGAGACATGCGAAGCCGTCCGTGTCCACCTTCAGCAGGCCGTGATGCGCCAGAATGTTAATGTAGATCGCCAACGCAGTGAGACCGGGGGACCGGGTCTGGCTCTCGACCTGAAACCTTCCCCTCCGCCTGCCGGAAGCTCGGTCCGTGGTTTGTGGGGCCATTTAATGTCCTGAGGAGAGTGAACAAGGTTTGTTATAGGTTACAGCTTCCACCCGATTACCGTATTAACCCCTCGTTCCATGTGTCTCTCCTCAGGCCGGTGGTGGCTGGTCCGCTCCAGGAGTCTGAAGTGCGGGAGGTTCCTCCACCCCCTCTGGACATCGGGGGGCCCCGGCGTACTCCGTTCACTCCATACTGGATTCGAGGCGCCGGGCGAGAGGAGAGGAGAGGTGTTGGGTTCCGGTCGAGGACGTGTTGGACCCATCTATGCTGCAGGAGTTCCACCGTCTTCGTCCGGATCGCCCTGCGCCTTGCCCTCCAGGTCGTCCCCGCGGCCGGTGTTGACGCGCTGCTGGAGCCGTGCGTCGGGGGGGGGGGGGGGGTACTGTCATGACTTCCGCCGAAGTTGCACCCTCTCCTTGTTCGGGCAGCGTTCGGCTGCCGACCTTCTAGCCATCGCTGATCCTCTTTTCATTTTCCTTTGGTTTTGTCTTGTATCACACCTGGTTCCAATCCCATTCATTACATGTTGTGTATTTCACCCTCTGTTCCCCCTCATTGTCCTTGTCGGTGATTGTTTGTTTGTAAGCTTTGTGCAAGATATGTTCTGGTGTGCGACGGGTTTTGTACCCACGTGTATTATTTTGTATATTTTGGTTTTTGAGTTTTTTTAGCACTTATTAAACTACTCCGTTTTATACCAAGTTTGATTTCCTGCGCCTGACTTCCCTGGCACCAGCACGCACCCTTACACTTCCTGACTGATGCCTTGAGATGTTGCTACAATATATCCACATTATTTTCCTCCCTCATGATGCCATCTATTTTATGAAGTGCACCAGTCCCTCCTGCAGTGAAGCACCCCCACAACATGATGCTGCCACCCCTGTGCTTCATGGTGGGGATGGTGTTCTTCGGCTTGCAAGCCTCCCCCTTTTTCCTCCTAACATAACAATGGTCATTATGGCCAAACAGTTACATTTTGGTTTCATCAGACCAGAGGACATTTCTCCGAAAAGTATGATCTTTGTCCCCATGTGCAGTAGCAAACCGTATTCTCGATTTTTTAATGGTGGTTTTGGAGCAGTGGCTTCTTCCTTGCTGAGTGGCCTTTCAGGTTACGTCGATGTAGGCCTCGTTTAACTGTGGATATAGATACTTTTGTACCTGTTTCCTCCAGCATCTTCACAAGGTCCTTTGCTGTTGTTCTGGGATTGAGTTGCACTTTTCGCACCAAAGTACGTTCATCTCTAGGAGACAGATCATGTCTCCTTCCTGAGCAGTATGACGGCTGCGTGGTCCCATGGTGTTTATACTTGCGTACTATTGTTTGTCCAGATAAATGTGGTACCTTCAGGCATTTGGAAATTGCTCCCAAGGATGAACCAGACTTGTGGAGGTCTTGGCTGATTTCTTTTGATTTTCCCATGATGTCAAGCAAAGAGGCACTGAGTTTGAAGGTAGACCTTGAAATACATCCACAGGTACTCCTCGAATTGACTCAAATGATGTCAATTAATCTATCAGAATCTTCTAAAGCCATGACATAATTTTCTGGAATTTTCCATGTTGGTTAATTAAAGGCACAGTCAACTTAGTGTATGTAAACCTCTGACTCACTGGACATGTGATACAATGATTTATAAGTGAAATAATCTGTCTGTAAACAACTGTTGGAAAAATGTCTTGTGTCATGCACAAAGTAGATGTCCTAACTGACTTGCCAAAACTATAGTTTGTGAACAAGAAATGTGTGGAGTGGTTGAAAAAATGGGTTTTAATGACTCCAACCTAATTGTATGTAAACTTCCAACTTCAACTATACATAGTCAATGGTAGGCTTCGATAGGACTCCTATTGTAGGTACACATATTGCCCATCTCTTGGCAGTAGTACTGTAGATTACTTTATCACTGAGCTCAACCCAGGGTCTCTTAGAGCGTTCACAGTCAGTCCACTGACACCCTATCAGATCACAGCAAAATCACACTCTACTTGAAGTGAGCTATATTCAATCATGAGGCATCAAAGCCAAAGGAACTGAATCATATTAAGAAATGCTATAGATAGAAAAAAATAGTGTGGAAATCGACCAACAAACTTGGCAGTAGAAAACCGTATATTTGACCTCTCAGCTTCCCTATCAAATCTAAAAATATCAAGTAGACAACCTAAGAAAATGAACAACAATGACAAATGGTTTGATGAAGAATGAAATACAAACCCTTCAACCAAAAAAGATCTGGGGGGTTGATGGTATCCTCAATGAAATGATAAAATATACAGGCCACTAATTCCAATTGACTGAACTAAAACTCTTTAACATCATCCTCAGCTCTGGCATCTCCCCAATATTAAGATCCAAGGACTGATCACCTCAATCCATTAAAGTGGAGACAAATTTGACCCCACTACCGGGGGACATGCTTCAACAGCAACCTTGGGAAAATCCTCTGCATTATCATCAACAGCAGACTGGTATATTTCCTCAGTGAAAACAACGTAAAGAGCAAATGTCAAATTGGATTTTTACCAAATTACCGTACGACAAACCATGTATTCACCCTGCACCTAATTGACAAACAAACAAACCAAACAAACCAAAAAAGCCTTTGACTCAATTTGGCTTGAGGGTCTGCTATAGAAGTTGATGGAAAGTGGTGTTGGGGGAAAAATATATGACATTATAAAATCCATCTACACAAACAACAATTGTGCAGTTAAAATCAGCAAAAAAAACACACATTTCTTTCCACAGGGATCTGGGGTAGAGACAGCTTAAGGCCCACCCTCTTCAACATATAAATATAAATAAACTAATTGGCGAGGGCACTAAATCAGATCAAATCAAATCACATTTTATTGGTCACATACAGATGGTTAGCAGATGTTATTTGCAAGTGTAATGAAATGCTTGTGCTTTTAATTCCGACAGTACAGAAATATCTATGTCACGTCCTGACCAGTAAGGGGTCATTTTGTTATTATAATTTGGTCAGGGCGTGGCAGGGGGTGTTTGTTTTGTGTGTTTTGGGTTTTTTGGGTTGATCTATGTTATTCTATTTCTATGTTTAAATATCTAGTTTTTCTGTTTCTATGTTGGAATTGTTTGGAGTTGGTCTCTAATTGCAGGCAGCTGATTCTCATTGCCTCTGATTAGAGACCATATTTATGTAGGGGTTTTCTCATTGTGTTTTGTGGGTGGTTATTTTCTGTTTAGTTCATGTTAGCCTGACAGAACTGCTGGCTGTCGTTTTCTTGTTTTGTTTATAATGTGTCAGTATAATAAATACAAATATGAGCACTCAACACGCTGCGCATTGGTCTACCTTTAACGACGGCCGTTACAATCTAACTGTAATCTAACAATTCCACAACAACTATGTAATACACACAAGTCTAAGTAAAGGGATGGAATAAGAATATAGAGATATAAATATATGGATGAGTGATGACAAAACGGCATAGGCAAGATGGTATAAAATACAATATATACATATGAGATGAGAAATGCAAGATATGTAAACATTATTAAAGTGGCATTATTGAAGTGACTAGTGATCCATTTATTAAAGTGGCAATGATTTCAAGTCTGTATGTAGGCAGCAGCTTCTCTGTGTTTGTGATGGTTGTCTAACAGTCTGTTGGCCTTGATATAGAAGCTGTTTTTCAGTCTCTCGGTCCCAGCTTTGATGCACCTGTACTGACCTCGCCTTCTAGATGATAGCGGGGTGAACAGGCAGTGGCTCGGGTGGTTGATGTCCTTGAAGATCTGGACTGGCGAGACCCACTGGAGGCCTAGTCCAAGGAGGCGGCACAGGAGAGACCAGGATGGGGAGACCCACTGGAGGCCTGGTCCGTGGAAGCGGCACAGGAGAGACCAGGATGGGGAGACCCACTGGAGGCCTGGTCCGTGGAGGAGGCACAGGCTTAACCAGGATGGGGAGACCCACTGGAGGCCTGGTCCGAGGAGGAGGCACAGGATAAACCGGGCTGTGGGGGAGCACTGGAGTTCTGGTACGGACGCTCTTTACCCACACTCCAGGCTGAATGCCCACTTTGGCCCGGCACGGGCGGAGAGCAGGCATTGGGCGAACTGGACCCTCCCAGCGCCCTGGAGACACAGTGCGCAGAGCCGGTGCAGGATACCCTGGCCCGAAAAGGCGCACTGGAGACCAGACGCGCTGAGCTGGCACAACCCGTCCTGGCTCGATGCCTCCCCTTGCATGGCACTTGCGGGGGGCTGGTATGTAAGCGCACCGGGCTTTGAACGCGCACTGGGGACACCGTGCGCTCCGCAGCATAACACGGTGTCTTACCAGTACCACGCTGCTTCCGGTAAGCACGGGGAGTTGGCTCAGGTCTACCGCCTCTTCACTGTTGACGTTGAGACTGGTGTTTTGCGGGTACTATTTAATGAAGCTGCCAGTTGAGGACTTGTGAGGCGTCTGTATTTGCATATATAAAAAAATATATTAAAAAATAAATATGTTTTTCATTACATATTTAAGATCTGATAATTATACACCTAATCCTATGAGATTGGTGCTTTCATGCAGTTTAACTATTTTCTCATGGCTGCCTCCATGTTGTAAAACGTGGTGTAAAGGTGACACAGGCCTATTGAAATGGGATTTGGAGTTCATTTTAGGACTTGAACAGTGTTACTTTATGTTATGTGTAACGGTTGTCGTCAGATTTAGACCAAAATGCAGCGGGGAAATGTGCACTCATCTTCTTTATTATAAACAGACAAGAAGGAGAACCAAAACAAACACAAAGAAAACAAAACGACTAATCACAGGCTGGTAAGGCATAAAGCTATACACAGCATAATCTCCCACAAAGTACTCAACAAACACATACCTATATATAGGACTCTCAATCAGAGGCAACTAGAAAACACCTGCCTCCAATTGAGAGTCCAACCCCAATTAACAAAACATAGAAATACAAAAGACTAGACAGAACATAGAAAGACACTAACATAGAACAGTGCCCAAAAACCCCCAGAATACATAAATCAAATACCCTACTAAACAAACCACCACCCCGAACCACATAAAACAAATATCCTCTGCCACGTCCTGACCAAACTACAATAACAAATAACCCCTATTACTGGTCAAGACGTGACATTATGGGTGTCCATATATCAATACATTTAAAATGATTTGACAAAAATAAAAATCATTCAACGTATGTGCATATGAGTGGATGCATAATAATTGAATCAGACATTTCATAATGAAAAAAATATATTTCATGAACAAAATGTATATTTACAGGTCCATGATGTTTGCAGCTTTGTCTACCCATTCAAAGTATATAGTGTTGGTGAGTACTGTTATCAGAGGTTGTTTTAATACAAGAAAATGTTTCTCTCCAAATGTCAGTCTTTAGGTCTTACGGTATTTCTGTTCTCTTTTTCCAGTGTTGTGGAAATGTACGGGGTGTTCAGAATTGGTGTCAGGTAGGTCCCAACTTTTATATCATTATATATTAAAGCACCAACATTACGGCCATACTGTCCGTTACCCATGTACAGTTGAAGTTGGAAGTTTACATACACTGAGGTTGGAGTCATTAAAACTCGTTTTTCAACCACTCCACACATTTCTTGTTAACATACTATAGTTTTGGCAAGTCGATTAGGACATCTACTTTGTGCATGACACAAGTAATTTTTCCAACAATTGTTTACAGACAGATTATTTCACTTATAATTCACTGTATCACAATTCCAGTGGGTCAGAGGTTTACATACACTAACTGTGCCTTTAAATAGCTTGGAAAATACCAGAAAATAATGTCATGTTTTTAGAAGCTTCTGATAAGCTAATTGACATCATTTGAGTCAATTGGAGGTGTACCTGTGGATGTATTTCAAGGCCTACCTTCAAACTCAGTGCCTCTTTGCTTGACATCATGGGAAAATCAAAAGAAATCAGCCAAGACCTCAGAAAAAAATGTGTAGACCTCCACAAGTCTGGTTCATCCTTGGGAGCAATTTCCAAATACCTGAAGGTACCACATTCATCTGGACAAACAATAGTACGCAAGTATAAACACCATGGGACCACGCAGCCGTCGAACTGCTCAGGAAGGAGACGTGTTCAGTCTACTAGAGATGAACGTACTTTGGTGTGAAAAGTGCAAATCAATCCCAGAACAACAGCAAAGGACCTTGTGAAGATGCTGGAGGAAACAGGTACAAAAGTATCTATATCCACAGTTAAACGAGTCCTGCATCAACGTAACCTGAAAGGCCGCTCAGCAAGGAAGAAGCCACTGCTCCAAAACCGCCATAAAAAAGCCAGACTACAGTTTGCTACTGCACATTGGGACAAAGATTGTACATTTTGGAGAAATGTCCTCTGGTCTGATGAAACAAAAGTAGAACTGTTTGGCCATAATGACCATCATTATGTTTGGAGGAAAAAGTGGGAGGCTTGCAAGCCAATAAACACCCTCCCAACCATGAAGCACGGGGGTGGCAGCATCATGTTGTGGAGGTGCTTCACTGTAGGAGGGGATGGTGAACTTCACAAAATAGATGGCATCATGAGGGAGGAACATTATGTGGATATATTGAAGCAACATCTCAAGACATCAGTCAGGAAGTTAAAGCTTGGTTGCAAATGGGTCTTCCAAATATACATTGACCCCAAGCATACTTCCAAAGTTGTGGCAAAATGGATAAGGACAACAAAGTCAAGGTATTGGAGTGGCCATCAGAAAGCCCTGACCTCAATCCCATAGAAAATTTCTGGGCAAAACTGAAAAAGCTTGTGCGAGCAAGGAGGCCTACAAACCTGACTCAGTTACACCAGCTCTGTCAGGAGGAATGGGCCAAAATTCACCCAACTTATTGTGGGAAGCTTGTGGAAGGCTACTCGAAATGTTTGACCCAAGTTAAACAATTTAAAGGCAATGCTACCAAATACTAATTGAGTGAATGTAAACTTCTGACCCACTGGGAATGTGATGAAAGAAAGAAAAGCTGAAATAAATCATTCTCTTTACTATTATTCTGACATTCCACATTCTTAAAATAAAGTGGTGATCCTAACTGGCCTAAGACAGGGAATTTTTACTAGGATTAAATGTCAGGAATTGTGAAAAACTGAGTTTAAATGTATTTGGCTAAGGTGTATGTAAACTTCCGACTTCAATGTGCATTGACTGTCCATGCACATTTAAGACCTGGAATGCCTTAATTGTGCACCATAGTAAAGTCCACTCAACAGTGGTTACTAAAAATCTCACAAACGTGCCAATATTCAGTTGTCATCTATGTACTTCTAATGATTTAGCATCAGTAAATGATTGTTTTGTACATATCAACAGTCATCTCAAGAGTACTGAAACTATCACTTATATGTTTGTAGGCTATCATTTTCAGAGAAACATTAATGGTACCATTAACATTGCCCTCACACATGGTTGGATTTTAAACCCGGAGTAGTCACAATGACTAGAGTATCTTCACCATCAGCGCATGAATCACTTGCAAATAGTCAGGAAGAAGAGTTTGTTGATGATGCCAATGCGTCTTCTGATTTGTTTTGTACAGCTAAACGCTTAGAAACTATTGAGGAAAGATGTGTAGCTTGGTCCGTGTGCCACGCTCAGCTATTGATTAGGGAGCTCCATCCTTGGATTTGTTCCACACCTGTCCAATTATCTAGTGGCTTTGTTGGTAGCATCTTTCATCAACATGACCTCCAAGTGGATGAATCAACCATCAAAGAAATTGCTGTTGCAGTTTGTTCTGATAATCCTAAAGTCTATTGAAAAAGGTGGTCGTCTTAGCACTGCTCATCAGTGTAAACAGTATTACAAGGAGCACTTTAGTGTTGTGGAGCCAATTGAATACATACTCAATGCTAAAAAGAGACACAATTTCCAGTATGTCCCAATACTGAAGTCATTACAGAAGCTTTTAGGTCGAAGAGACATTGTTGATAAAGTAGTTGAGAGCCATTGAGAACAGCAGGACATTAATATTGGACCATGATATCAATACAAGTCCTACAAAGATGGTTCACATATTAAGGATAACTGTTTTCTCTCTGGAGAAGAGCAAAGGATACTCTTAGGTGTTTATGTGGATGACTTCGAAATGTGTAATCCCCTTGGCACTTTACGGAAGAAACACAAGCTATGTGCTATTTATTGGATGTTGGCTAACTTGCCCCATGGGTCTCATTCCTCTTTATCATCCATTTATTTAGCAGTTCTGTGCGAGAGCAATGATGTTAAAACCTATGGTTATGATAAGGTTTCAGAACCTCTTCTACGAGATCTACAAACTCTGGAGGAACTTGGTGTTTATTCCCCTGTATCTGTCAACGATACAGTACAGAGTGTAGTGGCTGACATTCTGGGAGCTCATGGCATAGCTGGTTTCATTGAGAGTTTCTCAGGAGGAGTACTATTGCAGGTTTTGCACAGGAAAGAGTTGCGATATTCAGTTACATGAAGTTGCATCTGGTAATTTCTCCTTGAGAACAGAAGAACTTCATGAGACTCATGTAAAACATGCTCAAGACACATGTACAAGCATTTTTTGGGTGAACAAAGACTGTGTTTTCACAAGAAACTTATCTCATTTTTACGTAATCTGTGGCTATCCTCCAGGTCTTGCTCATGATATTTGAGGGTATTGTCCCAAATGAGCTCTCTCACTGCTTAGCATTACTTGTATCAACATTACTTTTTACATTGGATTACCTGAATAAAGATATTCTGAATTTCCCCTACAAGTGGTCAGACAAGACAAACATACGTCATGTGTTACTACACAGTTTGTCCAGGAGAAGAACAGTGGGCGGAAACGCTCATGAAAACTGGTGCTTGCTAAGGTTGTTACCATTTTTTATAGGGATGAGCCTGCGTGGCTTGTACTTATGGACCTGAAAGACATAATTGAGCTTGTTGTTGCCCCTGTGCATAGTGATGACTCTATTTCTTATCTAGAAAGAAACATTTGTGCACAGGCATAGATACAAAGAGTTGTTCCCTGGCGTTAGGCTTCTACTGAAGAATCATTATCTGGAACACTACCCCCAGATGATTTGGTTTTTTGGTCCTCTTGTAAGCCTATGGATGCGCTTTGAGGCCTAACATAGCTTTTTTTAAGCAAGTTATCAGACACACCAGGTGCTTCAAAAACTGTGCCTCTTTCAATAGCCTCCAGGCATCAGATGATGATTGCTTACCAGTTGAGCTCTCCATATCTTAGCAAGTCTTAGCAAGGACCCTATTTTTGGAAATTAGTTCTTTTTCCTGACCTCAATGGCATAAGTAGAGGACAAAGGTACTCTTAAAGTTATTGACATGTCAAAGACCCCCACAATTCACTGTGCTGAACCTCCAGCAGTATCAACACCACACTCCCAACAACATCCACCTTCAATCGTCGCCACATCGATGACTCATCAACACTGTCCAGTGGCTCAGTTGACACTGACATATTGTCTTCTCCAGAGTCTACTAGCTCACTCTCCTCTTGTCCTACTTTGTTCTGTGTGCCTCAATTCTCCTATGATGCTGAGCTAAAACTTCAGCAGGCCAATTCAGCTTACATTGAAAGTGGCACTTGTTCCAGAGCCTAAGTTGAAGTCAGACATACTCGATGGCTTGTGCAAGAAATTGTCCAGTATAAAGTTTATGCCACTGATGGAGAGATGGAACAGGTTGCACAGAGTCTAATCAAGAAGCATCCATGTTTGACTGAGAAATGTTCCTTCACTGGGTGTGGTGAATGGAAAACTACTGCACTCGCCTGAGAAGACTGTGATGTCCAGAGGTGACGAAAAACTAATTGAAGTACAAACCTGCAGGGAAGTCAAGTGCAGTCTATGGTGTTAAAAAGCCAAAGAGAGCAGAAGTGAACTTTTGCCCCACATATCCCTCAGGAGAAACAGAAGAGAGCCTCGAGGACATGCTTTATGGTACAATGTGAAGACAAGGAACAACAGAGAGACAGTGAAATTCAAAATGGAGAAGATGTTTGCATACTGTACAGGAAGTTGTCCATGACGCACCCATGGTAGAGGACTTCATGGCAAGATGGCCTGTGCTCTTTGAAGTCATTGAGGTATGTTTGCCAGGGGTGGCAGGTAGCCTAGTCGTAAGAGCGTTGGGCCAGTAACCAAAAGGTTAATAGATTGAATCCCCGAGCTGACAAGTTAAACAATCTTTAGTTCTGCCCCTGAACAAGGCTGTTCCTAGGCCGTCATTGTAAATAGGAATTTGTTCTAAACTGACTTGCCTAGTTAAATAAATATGAAGGCGTCAAGGTGCTGCAGGATCTGGGCAACGTAGCATTTTCTGTTGCAATGCTGTTCGGCCTCATGTATGCCATGAACCTCAGTTACCCTACTGAGCTCCGCTACACCTTTGAAGTCTTTCAGAAGGCTTTTATGGAACTAAATGGGGACAAACTTTCTAACAAAGCTGTTGCGGTTAAAAACAGGCTCTTTCAGTGAGCTGTTTTGTTGTGTTTCACACTGTATGTTTCACACTGTATGTTTGACTTACTGTATGTTTGATTTACTGTATGTTGTTTCACACTGTATATTTGACTTACTGTATGTTGTTTCACACTGTATGTTTGACTTACTGTATGTTTGATTTACTGTATATTGTTTCACACTGTATGTTTGACTTACTGTATGCTGTTTCACACTGTATGCTTGACTTACTGTATGTTTGATTTACTGTATGTGTTTTCACACTGTATGTTTGACTTACTGTATGTTTGACTTACTGTATGCTGTTTCACACTGTATGTTTGACTTACTGTATGTTTGACTTACTGTATGTTGCTTCACACAGTATGTTTGATTTACTATATGTTGTTTCACACTGTATGTTTGACTTACTGTATGCTGTTTCACACTGTATGCTTGACTTACTGTATGTTTCACTTACTGTATGCTGTTTCACACTGTATGCTTGACTTACTGTATGTTTGACTTACTGTATGTTGCTTCACACAGTATGTTTGATTTACTGTATGCTGTTTCACACTGTATGTTTGACTTACTGTATGTTCGATTTACTGAATGCTGTTTCACACTGTATGTTTGACTTACTGTATATTGTTTCACACTGTATGTTTGACTTACTGTATGTTTGATTTACTGTATGCTGTTTCATACTGTATGTTTGACTTACTGTATGTTTGATTTACTGTATGCTGTTTCACACTGTATGTTTGACTTACTGTATGTTGAAGTTGTTATATTGTTCACAAAAACTCAAAACTGATTGAGCATGTCCAAAGATGGAGCTATCGTGATTTTGTTAGATATTTTGTATTGTGTTTTGAGTAGATGCCATTAATTTTCTTTGCTACTTATGGAATAAGTTCAGTTTCACTTTGTAGTGACTTTTAGTCAAGAGAATTAACATGCACAAATATGTACACATATCAACCTCATTCTTTGTCTATGTTTCTCCTTATGAAAAACCTAATGTTGTAACAAAATGCATTAGATTGAGTGCCCAATTATTGTTAGGACAACACTTCTTATTGTTTTCATACAGATATATAGCCTACACCACTGTGATTTAGACCTGTGCAATTCATTGAACACAATATCAGTGAATGTACATTTGTTGTTCCAATGAGCTGAACCTTTACAAAAAATAAAGTATCATTTTTGAAACACATACAGTACCCTTTGTCACTGATGCACATGGTCTCTTGCTCCTTGGTTCCACATCGTTAGCTTGTACGTTTTATGTCCCTGTTCATTAGTGTAAATAAGGTCGAAAATGGTAACATCTCATTATTTTACCTTTATTTAACTAGGCAAGTCAGTTAAGAATAAGTTGTTGTTTACAATGACGACCTAGGAACAGTGGGTTAACTGCCTTGTTCAGGGGCAGAATGACAGAATTGTTCCTTGTCAGCTCGGGGATTTGATCTTGCAACCTTTCAAGTTACTAGTCCAACGCTCTAACCACTAGGCTACCCTGCCGCCCCGCCTCATCTTGTGCTTACATTAATAATTATGTAGAACCTTGCCTATAATATAAATTATGGAATAAGTTCTACATAATTATGAGTAATATCATCAAAAAAAGAATGTTAATTATTAAGTTGTGATCAGTTTTAGGCAACATGATCAAATCCATTTGAAGCTACACATTTAATTCAAATAAAATTAGCTTTACCAAATCATGTTAAATTGATTCTATTCAATTAAAATGCATTTACATGAACACATTATATTTGTTTGACAAAAAGAAAAGAAGTAAACTCTAAAAGTATAATTGTGTTTATCTAACATGTTTAATTCATGTGGAACTGATGTACACCTTTTGAATTAAGTAAATTAAAAGCACCATTTTTTTCAGTGTATTTGGCCCTAAACAGAGAAAAAGAATTGGAAAGAATTAACAAAAAAACTCATCAAACTAGAATGTTATTTGGCACTAACAGAGAGTACACAGTGGCAGAATACCTGACCACTCTGACTGACCCAAACTTAAGGAAAGCTTTGACTATGTACAGACTCACTGAGCATAGCCTTGCTATTGAAAAGGGTAGCCCTAGGCAGACCTGGCTCTCAAGGGAAGACAGGCTATGTGCACACTACACACAAAATGAGGTGGAAACTGAGCTGCACTTCCTAACCTCCTGCCCAATGTATGTCCATATTAGAGACACATATTTCCCTCAGATTACACAGATCCACAAATAATTTGAAAAAAAATCCAATTTTGATAAACTCCTTTATCTATTAGGTGAAATAACACAGTGTATTTGTGACATGTTGCCAAAAGAAAAGGGCAACCAGTGAAGAACAAACACCATTGTAAATACAACCTATATTTATGTTTATTTATTTTCCTTTTTGTACTTTAACTATTTCCACATCATTACAACACTGTATATAGACATAATATGACATTTGACATGTCTTTATTCTCCCGAGTGGCGCAGCGGTCTAAGGCACTGCATCTCAGTGCAAGAGGTGTCACTACAGTCCCTGGTTTGAATCCAGGCTGTATCACATCTGGCCGTGATTGGAAGTCCCATAAGGCGGCGCAAAATTGGCTCAGCGTTGGCCGGGGTAGGCTTTCATTGTAAATAATAATTTGTTCTTAACTCACTTGCCTAGTTAAATGAAGGTTCAATTAAAAAAAATATGTTTACTGTTCATTTTTTATTGTTAATTTCACTATTGTTTATCTATTTCACTTGCTTTGGCAATGTAAACATATGTTTCCCATGCCAATAAACCCCCTTAAATTGAAATTTAATTGAATAAATCTGATGCCAATCTCTCTCTCTCTCTCTCTCTCTCTCTCTCTCTCTCTCTCTCTCTCTCTCTCTCTCTCTCTCTCTCTCTCTCTCTCTCTCTCTCCCTCCTTCCTTCTCTCTCTCTCTCCCTCCTCCCTTCTCTCTCTCTCGTTGTCTCTCTCAATTCTATTTAAGGGCTTTATTGGCATGGGAAACGTGTTCACATTGCCAAAGCAAGTGAAGTTCATAATGAACAAGTGAAATAAACAATACAAATTAACAGTAAACATTACACTCACAAAATTCCAAAATAATAAAGACAAAACGGAAGATGAGTAAACATAAATATGGGTTGTATTTACAATGCTGTTTGTTCTTCACTGGTTGCCCTTTTCTTGTGGCAACAGGTCACAAATCTTGGTGCTGTAATAGCAAACTGTGGTATTTCACCCAGTAGATATGGGAGTTTATCAAAATCGGGTTTCATTACAAATTCTTTGTGGATCTGTGTAATCTGAGGGAAATATGTCTCTAATATGGTCATACATTGGGCAGGAGGTTAAGAAATGCAGCTCAGTTTCCACCTCATTTTGTGGGCAGTGTGCACATAGCCTGTCTTCTCTTGAGAGCCAGGTCTGCCTATGGTGGCCTTTCTCAATAGCAAGGCTATGCTCAGTGAGTCTGTACATAGTCAAAGCTTTCCTTAAGTTTGGGTCAGTGACAGTGGTCAGGTATTCTGCCACAGTGTACTCTCTGTTTAGTGCCAAATAGCATTCTAGTTTGCTCAGTTTTTTTGTTAATTTTTTCCAATGTATCAAGTAATTATCTTTTTGTTTTCTCATGATTTGGTTGGGTCTAATTGTGTTGCTGTGCTGGGGCTCTGTGGGGTGTGTTTGTGTTTGTGAACAGAGCCCCAGGACCAGCTTGCTTAGGGGACACTTCTCCAGGTGCATCTCTCTGTAGGTGATGGATTTGTTATGGAAGGTTTGGGAATCGCTTCCTTTTAGGTGGTTGTGGAATTTAACCGCTCTTTTCTGGATTTTGATCATTAATGGGTATCGGCCTAATTCTGCTCTGCATGCATTATTTGGTGTTCTACGTTGTACACGGAGGATATTTTAGCAGAATTCTGCATGCAGAGTCTCAATTTGGTGTTTGTCCCATTTTGTGAATTCTTGGTTGGTGAGCGAACCCCAGACCTCACAACCATAAAGGGCAATGGGTTCTATAACTGATTCAAGTATTTTTAGCTAGATCCTAATTGGTATGTTGAATTTTATGTTCCTTTTGATGGCATAGAATGCCCTTCTTGCCTTGTCTCTCAGATCGTACACAGCTTTGTGGAAGTTACCAGTGGCGCTGATGTTTAGGCCAAGGTATGTATAGTTTTTGGTGTGCTCTAGGGCAACGGTGTCTAGATGGAATTTTTATTTGTGCTCCTTTTTTGGAATACCATTATTTTTGTCTTACTGAGATTTACTGTCAGGGCCCAGGTCTGACAGAATCTGTGCAGAATTTCTAGGTGCTGCTGTAGGCCCTACCTGGTTGGTGACAGAAGCAGCAGATCATCAGCAAACAGTAGACATTTGACTTCAGATTCTAGTAGGGTGAGGTCAGGTGCTGCAGACATTTCTAGTGCCCGCGCCAATTCGTTCATATATATGTTGAAGAGGGTGGGGCTTAAGCTACAACCCTGTCTCACCCCACGGCCCTGTAGGAAGAAATGTGTGTGTTTTTTACCAATTTTAACTGTGTACATGGAAATGTAATTGAATAAATCTGATGCCAATCTTTATGTCTATGTACATGGATTTTATAATGTCGTATGTTTTACCCCCAACACCACTTTCCATCAGTTTGTATAGCAGACCCTCATGCCAAATTGAGTCGAAGGCTTTTTTGAAATCAACAAAGCATGAGAAGACTTTGCCTTTGTTTGGTTTGTTTGTTTGTCAATTAGGCTGTGCAGGGTGAATACATGGTCTGTTGTACGGTAATTTGGTAAAAAGACAATTTGACATTTGCTCAGTACATTGTTTTCACTGAGGAAATATACGAGTCTGCTGTTAATGATAATGCAGAGGATTTTCCCAGGGTTGCTCTTGACGCATATCCCAGGGTAGTTGTTGGGGTCAAATTTGTCTCCCACTTTTGTGGATTGGGGTGATCAGTCCTTGGTTCCAAATATTGGGGGAGATGCCAGAGCTAAGGATGATGTTAAAGAGTTTTAGTATAGCCAATTGGAATTTGTTGTCTGTATATTTGATCATTTCATTGAGGATACCATCAACCCCACAGGCCTTTTTTGGGTTGGAGGGTTTTATTTTGTCCTGTAGCTCATTCAAGGTAATTGGAGAATCCAGTGGGTTCTGGTCGTCTTTAATAGTTGATTCTAAGATTTGTATTTGATCATGTATATGTTTTTGTTCTTTGTTATAGAGCCAAAAAGATTGGAGAAGTGGTTTACCCATAAATCTCCATTTTGGATAGATAATTCTTCGTGTTGTTGTTTGTTTAGTGTTTTCCAATTTTCCCAGAAGTGGTTAGATTCTATGGATTCTTCAATTACATTGAGCTGATTTCTGACGTGCTGTTCCTTCTTTTTAGTGTATTTCTGTATTGTTTTAGTGATTCCCCATAGTGAAGGCGTAGACTCAGATTTTCCAGATCTCTATGTTTTTGGTTGGACAGGTTTCTCAATTTCTTTCTTAGATTTTTGCATTCTTCATCAAACCATTTGTCATTGTTCATTTTCTTCGGTTTTCTACTCGGTTCTCTCTCTCTGTCTCCTTCCATCTCCCTCTGTCTCTCTCTCTCTCCCTCTCTATTTCCCTCTCCCCCTGTCCCTCTCTCACTCTCTCTCTCACCCTCTCTCTCTTTCCCTCTGTCTCTCTCTCTCTCTCCTTCCCTCACCCTCTGTCTCCCTTTCCCTTCCTCTCTCCTTCTCTCACTTTCCCTCTCCCCCTCTCTCTCTCCCTTTCTCTATTCCTCTTCCTCTCTCTATTCCTCTTCCTCTCTCTCTCCCTTTCCCTCTCTCTCTGTCTCTCTCTGTTGCCCTTTCACTATGTTTCTCTTTCTCACACTTTCTCATTCTCTAAGTCCCTTCTCTCTCAGTTTTCTGATCTATGTCCATATCTCTCTCACTCCCTCTCCCCATCATTCTTGTTGCTGTCACCTTATAGAAATACTATGTTTTCTCAATTCTAATATCACTCGTGTTCTGACTCTGTGATCTGTGTGTGTGTTTATGTCTGTGTATGTGTGTTGTGTTACCTCTCTGGTTATACTTCTCTCTGAGGGCCGTATCCAGCTCAGCATTCAGTTCATCATTTTTCTGTGGTGACTAATCACTTCTGGATACCACTGTCCACTGTCTGCCTATGAAAACATGCTAATGACGCTAAAAAAGAAGCTAAGCTAGCACGCCGCTGTCCACTCTCTGCCTAGGACAACAAGCTAACATAACAAGTAGGTTACGCTAGCACATAAGTAAATGTAGACACAGAAGGTTCAAGAGAGCCTGTTATACCCTACTGTTCTGCTGTGAAAACTCCTCCACTTCTACCACCCCTCTCCCCCCACACACACACCCCCACACACCCCTCTACCACCCCTCTACCACCCCTCTCCCACGCACCCCCACACACCCCACCCCTCTACCACCCCTCTCCCCCCACACACACACCCCCACACACCCCTCTACCACCCCTCTCCCACGCACCCCCACACACCCCACCCCTCTACCACCCCTCTCCCCCCACACACACACCCCCACACACCCCTCTACCACCCCTCTACCACCCCTCTCCCACGCACCCCCACACACCCCACCCCTCTACCACCCCTCTACCACCCCTCTCCCACGCACCCCCACACACCCCACCCCTCTACCACCCCTCTCCCCCCACACACACACCCCCACACACCCCTCTACCACCCCTCTCCCACGCACCCCCACACACCCCACCCCTCTACCACCCCTCTCCCACGCACCCCCACACACCCCACCCCTTTACCACCCCTCTCCCCCCACACACACACCCCCACACACCCCACCCCTCTACCACCCCTTTAACACCCCTCTCCCACGCACCCCCACACACCCCAACCCTCTACCACCCCTCTCCCACGCACCCCCACACACCCCACCCCTCTACCACCCCTCTCCCACGCACCCCCACACACCCCACCCCTCTACCACCCCTCTCCCCCCACACACACACACACACACCCACACACCCCACCCCTCTACCACCCCTCTCCCCCTCTCCCCCCACACACCCCCACACATCCCACCCCTCTACCCCCGCTCCCCCCCACACACACCACTCCCCCTGCTCCCACAGAGAGTAAGGAGACAGACCAGTAAAACCAATCACCCGTCACAGCAACAGTCCAGTGCAAGTCTGCAGACACACTTTAGACCAGTATAAATAACTCCCTGTCTACCGAGAGTTACTTTTTTCCTTTTCACCGTCTGAACGGTTACAGAAAGGAATTTTGAAAGTAATGTACAGCATTTTTGGGCCTTGTCCATGTCTATAATCAACTATTTGCATCGTGTGTGTCCGTGTGTGTGTGTGTGTGTGTGTGTGTGTGTGTGTGTGTGTGTGTGTGTGTGTGTGTGTGTGTGTGTGAGTGTGTATCAGTGTGTGTGCATGTGTGTGTGTGTACACTCACATGTAGCTCATTAATGTCTGTGTGCATGTGTATGTGCATTTGTTGGACTTGTTTATATAAATGGTATCTGGATATTCACTCTGTATAAGGTACAGCTGGTTCTACTCATCTTCAGTCAGACCATGCTTCCCTAAACTGTGGTCTGGAGAGTCCAGACATTGGCATTCCTCTTCACCA
The DNA here is from genome assembly GCF_901001165.1 of Salmo trutta. NCBI lineage: Eukaryota > Metazoa > Chordata > Actinopteri > Salmoniformes > Salmonidae > Salmo > Salmo trutta. Next base: position 34,136,033 of record NC_042986.1, on the reverse strand, counting down.
GTCCTACAGTACACAGCAGATGGGTGATAGAAGTGGATGAGATAGAGAGAGGGGCAAGACAGGGACAGAGGACAATGAGAGGGGAGACAGGAGGATGGATGGATGGGTAAAGCTGATAGGAGTGGGGGAGAGAGGACGGGGGGACAGGAGGGAGGGGTAAAGGGGATAGGAGTGTGGGAGAGAGGACAGGGAGACAGGAGGAAGGAGTGAAGGGGATAGGAGTGGAGAGAGAGGACGGGGAGACAGGAGGAAGGAGTAAAGGGGATAGGAGTGGGGAGAGAAGACAGGGAGACAGGAGGAAGGAGTAAAGGGAATAGGAGTGGGGAGAGAGGACAGGGAGACAGGAGGAAGGAGTAAAGGGAATAGGTGTGGGGAGAGAGGACAGGGAGACAGGAGGAAGGAGTAAAGGGAATAGGAGTGGGGAGAGAGGATAGAGAGAGAGGACAGGGAGACAGGAAGATGGAGGGAGAGAGGACAGGGAGACAGGAGGATGGAGGGAGGGGTAAAGGCTATAGGAGTGGGGGAGAGAGGACAGGGAGACAGGAGGATGGAGGGAGGAAGGGGTAAAGGGAATAGGAGTGGGGGAGAGAGGACAGGGAGACAGGAGGATGATATGGTTGTATCTCTTAGTTCTGGATGCTACACCACTGTAACATATGGTCAATCCCTCGAGCACAGAGGGCTTTAACGGAACACAAATCACACACACACACACACACGCACATACACTAGTCCTCATCTGGCATGGGCGTGAGCAGGGACATGGTTTACCTACGTCTACAGCTGCATGTCTGTTTGTGTTTGTGTTTGTGTTTGTGTTTGTGTGTGTGTGACAGAAAAAAATGTATGAATGTGTTAAATTATTATGTGACGTTCAGTCATATTCAGGTCCTGATTGGTTAACAAGCTTATTTGATGTGTCAAATAATGTTATTTAATGTGTCAAATGTGTCAAATCTTTTTTGACACGCAAAGAGCCAAACAACGTTCCAGACATTTATGCCTGGTTACACTTGTCCTGATCTTGTCCACATTCTGATTGTGCCCACAGTTTTAAACTGGTGTAGACAATCAAAAGACACATTGTGGTCCGATTGTGATCAGATCACACATCCCACCTCTCAAGGTAGTCAGATGCATTGTGTCTGGATATCTTACAAGTGCAGACAGATATGGCCAGAGAAACCATTTAAATCATAATTATTCCGCCCTCTAAAATCATTGACAGGTGGCACCATTGAGTGACTACATCAATATGTCTTACAATAAATAAACAAACATTATTTTGTAAGAATAGCTGTGAAATAATTTGGGACCAGGATATCTGGTCACAACGCAGACACAGTGGACAGATAATAGACATATTTTAATACCATGTCTAACACTTCTGGAAATGTGGGCTCAATCAGAATGTAGACCAGATGAGGACAAAGGACCCATGTTAGCACCAGGTATAAACGGGCTAGAGAGTCTGACTAATAGCATGAGTGATTGTGCGCTAAGGCCTGTACTGATAACCATAATCCCTACTTCTGTAACTTTGTGTTAAACTATCAGACCCTCTACAGCAATCATATCCCCCATGGCTAGGTCATGTTTCAATGCCCCTAGCTAGTGTCCCACAGTCATCACACACTGCTGGAGAGAGACAAGCACAGATCTCGCATCAGTTTACCGAACCTAAATCAACCATTCAGAGAAAAAATGCAAAACAGACCTTTTTCAGATCAGAATGTAGTGACGCTGAACCCAGCTGAAACTCTATCATGGTTTCATCCATCCTGAGGATTTTTTTACATACATTTTTTATTTAACTTGCTGCTAAACATTTATCCGTGGAAAGCTATTTAAAAAATGGAATTGGATTTGTGATTGGTCCATTGACCTGTCCCTCGTCGATATGAACTTTAGGATTTGCGATGCGGCTGGTTTTCTCTCCATCTCTCAGGAAACCAGAGGATTAGTCTAGCAATCAAGTACCGCTCTGTGATTTAAGGAAGAGATTTAGCTTTGAGTCCAAACCTGCGTTGTTGGTGGACACAGCTTTCCTCCTGTGGGAAATAACAAGCTCGGAGGACCTCAAAAAGTATATCTGCCTTGATAAGAGTTATCTGTACATGACCTGCCATGGGGTTATGGTCAGAAATAGGCAACATATTTGGGGTTTGCATTTGTTTCATTGATTGAGACTTGAGGTGAAAAAATTATATTTTTCTTTAATCTCATGTCAAATGGGTAAAACATGTAAGAAAGTAGTCCCATATGCAGCAGGGTTTCATTTCTCTCTTTATAGAAAGTGTTTTTGATTTATGAGCCCACAACGTCTTTTTCCTGCATGAAATAAATCACTGAGCTGGGTTCCAGAGAGAGAGAGAGAGAGAGAGAGAGAGAGAGAGAGAGAGAGAGAGAGAGAGAGAGAGGGAGACAGAGAGGGAGAGAGAGAGAGAGAGAGAGAGACAGAGAGGGAGAGGGAGAGGGAGAGGGGGAGAGAGAGAGAGGGAGAGAGAGAGAGAGGGAGAGAGAGAGGGAGAGAGAGAGAGAGAAGGAGTGAGAGAGAGAGACAGAGAGGGAGAGAGGAAGGAGAGAGAGAGAGAGACAGAGAGAGACTGAGAGGGAGAGAGAGAGAGAAGAAGGAGAGAGCGATGGAGAGAGGAAGGAGAGAGCGATGGAGAGGGGAGGTCCTCAAATCGTACCAAGTTTGGCATCCATATCCCTCTCCAGGTTTTTATAAGTGGAACTATGAAAGTGGGTGAAAAAGAGAACGGCTCAGCTGTTTCGCGGCTTTCCTGTTTATCTTTTTCATGTTTAGTGAGGGAAGTAGGCATTCATCAAAGCTTTATTCAAATAAACTAGCCATAGTTTTATCACTGATCATAATTCATCATGTTCTGTTGTATTGGCAGTGGGAAAGGTGATAAAAGTAACAGAGTGCTAAGTATTTCATGGTTGACTTTTGCAGGTAATTCCCTGGTAGACTGTAATTGATTGCAGATAGAACTTCACAACAAGTAAATATAAAATCTGACAATTAATCTTGATGGTTGTACAGTCGTCTCAAATAAATACTGTGAAGGACCTCGGCTTTACTCTGGACCCTGATCTCTCTTTTGACGAACATATCAAGAATCTTTCAAGGACAGCTTTTCTCCATCTTTGTAAATGTTTGGTCAAAAAATTATGCAGAATAGCTAAACCAGCTTTTGTCACTTCTAGATTAGACTACTGCAACGCTCTACTCTCCGGCTACCTGGATAAAGCACTAAATGAACTTCAGTTAGTGCTAAACATGGCTGCTAGAATCCTGACTGGAACCAAAACATTTCATCATATTACTCCAGTGCTAGCCTCTCTACACTGGCTTCCTGTTAAGGCAAGGGCTGATTTCAAGGTTTTACTGCTAACCTACAAAGCATTACATGGGCTTGCTCCTACGTATCTCTCCGATTTGGTCCTGCCATACATACCTACACGTATGCTACGGTCACAAGACGCAGGCCTCCTTATTGTCCCTAGAATTTCTAAGCAAACAGCTGGAGGCAGGGCTTTCTCCTATAGAGCTCCATTTTTATGGAATGGTCTGCCTATCCATGTGAGAGACACAGACTCGGTCTCAACCTTTAAGTCTTTATTGAAGACTCATCTCTTCAGTAGGTCCTATGATTGAGTGTAGTCTGCCCAGGGGTACAAAAGTGAATGACAAGGCACTGGACCGACGAACTGCCCTTACTGTCTCTGCCTGGCCGGCTCCCCTCTCTCCACTGGTGTTTTCTGTCTCTGACCCTATTACGGGGGCTGAGTCACTGGCTTACAAGTGCTCTTCCATGCCGTCCCTAGGAGGGGTGCGTCACTTGAGTGGGTTGAGTCACAGACGTGATCTTCCTGTCTGGTCTCTGGCTCGTGCGGTGGAGGAGATCTTCGTGGGCTATACTCAGCCTTGTCTCAGGGTAGTCAGTTGGTGGTCTGTTGATATCCCTCTAGTGGTGTGGGGTCTATACTCAGCCTTGTCTCAGGGTAGTAAGTTGGTGGTCTGTTGATATCCCTCTAGTGGTGTGGGGTCTATACTCAGCCTTGTCTCAGGGTAGTAAGTTGGTGGTCTGTTGATATCCCTCTAGCGGTGTGGGGGCTGTGCTTTGGCAAAGTGGGTGGGGTTATATCCTGCCCGGTTGGCCCTGTCCGGGGGTATCGTCGGACGGGGCCACAGTGTCTCCCGACCCGACCCACCCCTGTCTCAGTCTTGTCTCCAGTATCTATGCTGCAGTAGTCTATGTGCCGGGGGGCTAGAATCAGTATGTTATATCTGGTGTAATTCTCCTGTCTTATCTGGTGTCCTGTGTGAAATTAAGTCAAATCAAATCAAATCAAAATCAAATGTATTGGTCACATACATGTGTTTAACAGTTGTTATTGCGGGAGTAGCGAAATGCTTGTGTTTCTAGCTCCAATAGTGCAGTAATATCTAACAAGTAAAATCTAACAGTTTCAAAACATATACCCAAAATACAAATAAATCTAAGTAAGAAATGGATTAACCCTTGTGTTACTACAAAATACCAGTCTTCTCCCATTTTTTAAACCATTACCCCCACTCACAATGTGTATAAACAACAACAATAAATAACAACAAAATAAGATAATAGATACAAAACAAAAAAGTTAAGAACATAAATCAAACAACTCTAATTTGCACATGTAGGACAGTATGCAAGTGTGTGTGCATGGACTTTGCAGATGTATTTCTCACATGTGCAGCACATAGTATTTGTTTTACAGTCCTTCTTTGGGGGGCATAATTGGCATCTCCTCCTCTTGCCTGCCCCAGCTGCAGCCTCAGGTGGATCAGGACAAGATTCAGCTCCCTGAACAGCTTTCACAAGTGCTGCAGAGGCTGCTGTGTGGGGGAGGCGCTCCCCTCTTTGAATGTGTGGGGTTACAAGTGCCTTTCTCAGCTGCTCCAGGAACACCATCCTCTTGTTCCGCTTATCAGGCATCCAGGTAGGGTTGATCTTGTTCCATATCACGAAAACATTGTATGAGGACACATCAATGATGTTATGGAAGATGACCAAAGGCCCGCGGGCAGTCATCCTCCTGCAGCTGTAAGTTCCAATCACCTTATCCAGGTTGTCCACGCCTCCTTTGTTGTGGTTGTAGTCCAGGATGATGACTGGCTTCCTGTCCTCACGATCACTGATCTCAGCCATTTTGTGCAGTGTACTCAGGAGGACCACATTCTTGTTCCTCTTTGGGAGGTAAGAAACTAGAGTGGTGGTGGGGTGAAGGCAAACTTTGATGAGAAGGCCTCTCTCCCCATTGTTGCAAGGAGTGCAGGGGGAGCTCAGGCTTGTTCTTTCTAACTGTGCCAACCATGGTGATCTTCCTCTGCAGGAGCTGCTGGCTGAGTTCATAAGAAGTGAAGAAATTGTCACACGTGACATTGTGCCCCCTCAGTTCATCTGTCACATCAAGCACAACCCGCATCCCCTGGTTGTTTTCCGGGCCACCACTGGTTGGCTTCCCTGTGTAGACTTGCATCTTCCAAGCATAGCTGGATTGTGCGTCACAGGCAACCCATATCTTGATGCCATACTTTGCTGGCTTGCTGGGCATATACTGCCGGAAAGGACAGCAACCATTAGACAAAAGGGATTACTATCAGTAATTAGTATCAGTGTCACAGAAAACAATCACATAAATCAATGATATTACATCAATACATAATAAAATTAACAGTGAAAATCGCTTACATTACAGATATGAAAATAAAAATTGACCTCTGAATGGAACCAGTTGGTCAGATGCTCCACCCACTTCTCACAGACCTCTCTTATGGTTGCCAGTTTGTCTCTCACACATGTTGTATTTCTTAACTTACGTTTATCAAATCTTAACATTCTTGAGAAAGTGTGAAAGATTTTCAGTGGCATCGTGGCACGGAAATTCACCCTTCCACTCTTTGCATCCCAGAGACTACAGTGAGGGAAAAAAGTATTTGATCCCCTGCTGATTTTGTACGTTTGCCCACTGACAAAGAAATGATCAGTCTATAATTTGAATGGTAGGTTTATTTGAACAGTGAGAGACAGAATAACAACAAAGAAATCCAGAAAAACGCATGTGAAAAATGTTATAAAAGAATTTGCATTTTAATGAGGGAAATAAGTATTTGACCCCTCTGCAAAACATGACTTAGTACTTGGTGGCAAAACCCTTGTTGGCAATCACAGAGGTCAGACGTTTCTTGTAGTTGGCCACCAGGTTTGCACACATCTCAGGAGGGATTTTGTCCGACTCCTCTTTACAGATCTTCTCCAAGTCATTAAGGTTTCGAGGCTGACGTTTGGCAACTCGGACCTTCAGCTCCCTCCACAGATTTTCTATGGGATTAAGGTCTGGAGACTGGCTAGGCCACTCCAGGACCTTAATGTGCTTCTTCTTGAGCCACTCCTTTGTTGCCTTGGCCGTGTGTTTTGGGTCAATGTCATGCTGGAATACCCATCCACGACCCATTTTCAATGCCCTGGCTGAGGGAAGGAGGTTCTCACCCAAGATTTGACGGTACATGGCCCCGTCCATCGTCCCTTTGATGCGGTGAAGTTGTCCTGTCCCCTTAGCAGAAAAACACCCCCAAAGCATAATGTTTCCACCTCCATGTTTGACGGTGGGATGGTGTTCTTGGGGTCATAGGCAGCATTCCTCCTCCTCCAAACACGGTGAGTTGATGCCAAAGAGCTCCATTTTGGTCTCATCTGACCACAACACTTTCACCCAGTTGTCCTCCGAATCATTCAGATGTTCATTGGCAAACTTCAGACGGGCATGTATATGTGCTTTCTTGAGCAGGGGGACCTTGCGGGCGCTGCAGGATTTCAGTCCTTCACGGCGTAGTGTGTTACCAATTGTTTTCTTGGTGACTATGGTCCCAGCTGCCTTGAGATCATTGACAAGATCCTCCCGTGTAGTTCTGGGCTGATTCCTCACCGTTCTCATGATCATTGCAACTCCACGAGGTGAGATCTTGCATGGAGCTCCAGGCTGACAGAGATTTACAGTTCTTTTGTGTTTCTTCCATTTGGGGATTGTCATCTGCAGCACCTTTATAGCCTCTGACTGCATTCCCCATTAGTAAACAATGCTTTCAATACGTTTTTATTATGTCTGAAATATAGTTTTTTTTTACTGAAATGTTGTTTATTTTGTCTGTGAACTTGAGTCATGTGTGGGGTCGTGGAGGAGAGATGCTGCACATGCACAATAAAGTTTTAGTTTGTCTGAGTTCAATCAGTAGCACACATAATCTCAATTTCTCAGTGTGTGTGTGTGTGTCTTTGTGGTTTTTGTGGTGTGTAAATGATTTTATAACTACCGGGTCAAAAATGACCCTAAGACAATCTTTGTACCCTGGTGGTGTACAGCTTTCATAGAAATATGAAAAAATGTGATGTTTCACTTTTTCTAATGTTGGGGTCACTCTAGAAAAAGTAATCAAATTTCAAGTTGAAAAGATATCCTTTAGGGGTTTTCTCTGCTGTTAACCTGTTGGGAATAGGGGGCAGTATTTGCACGGCCGGATTAAAAACGTACCCGATTTAATCTGGTTACTACTCCTGCCCAGTAACTAGAATATGCATATAATTGTTTGATTTGGATAGAAAACACCCTAAAGTTTCTAAAACTGTTTGAATGGTGTCTGTGAGTATAACAGAACTCATTTGGCAGGCCAAAACCTGAGAAGATTCCAAACAGGAAGCGCTCTCTCTGACTATTTCTTGGCCTTCTTGATCATCTCTAACCAAAACAGGGGATCTCTGGCATAACGTGACATTTTCTAACGCTCCCATAGGCTCTCAGAAGGCGCCAGAATGATGAATGGTGGCTTTGCAGGCCATGGCTGAAAAACATTAGCGCATTTGGTAAGTGGTCGATCTGAGGACAATGAGACTGGAGGCGCGTGCACGAGCCGACACCATGTTTACTTTCTCTCTCTTTGAAGGAAAACAACGACTCCCGGTCGGAATATTATCGCTTTTTTACGAGAAAAATAGCATAAAATTGATTTTAAACAGCGTTTGACATGCTTCGAAGTACGGTAATGGAATATTTTGACATTTTTTGTCACAAAACGCGTCGGGCGCGTTACCCTTCTTTACCCTTCGGATAGTGTCTTGAACGCACAAACAAAACGCCGCTATTTTGATATAACTATGGATTATTTGGAACCAAACCAACATTTGTTATTGAAGTAGAAGTCCTGGAAGTGCATTCTGACGAAGAACAGCAAAGGTAATCAAACTTTTCTAATAGTAAATCGGAGTTTGGTGAGTACCCCACTTGGTGGGTGTCAAAATAGCTAGCCTGTGATGGCCGGGCTATCTACTCAGAATATTGCAAAATGTGCTTTCACCGAAAAGCTATTTTAAAATCGGACATAGCGAGTGCATAAAGGAGTTCTGTATCTATAATTCTTAAAATAATTGTTATGTTTTTTGTGAACGTTTATCGTGAGTAATTTAGTAAATTCACCGGAAGTGTTCGGTGGGAATGCTAGTCACATGCTAGTCACATGCTAATGTAAAAAGCTGGTTTTGATATAAATATGAACTTGATTGAACAAAACATGCATGTATTGTATAACATAATGTCCTAGGAGTGTCATCTGATGAAGATATGATCCTTGACTAGTCTCTCAAAGCCCTTCATGATGACAGAGGTGAGTGCTACGGGGCAATAGTCATTTAGTTCAATTACCTTTGGTTTCTTAGGTACAGGGACAATGGTGGCCATCTTGAAGCATGTGGGGACAACAGACTGGGATAGGGAGAGATTTAATATATTTGTAAACACACCAGCCATCTGGTCTGCGCATGCGTTGAGGGCGCGGCTAGGGATACCATCTGGGCCGCCAGCCTTGCGAGGGTTAACACGCTTAAATGTCTTACTCACGTCGGCCACGGAGAAGGAGAGCCCACAGTCCTTGATAGCAGGCCGCGTCGGTGGCACTGTATTATCCTCAAAGCAAGCGAAGAAGGTGTTCAGCCTGTCCGGAAGCAAGACGTCGGTGTCTGCAACATGGCTGGTTTTCCTTTCATAATCCGTGATTGTCTGTAGACCCTGCCACATACGTCTCTTGTCTGAGCCGTTTAACTGGGACTCATCTTTGTCCCTATACCGACGTTTAGCCTGCTTGATTGCTTTGCGGAGGGAATAACTACACTGTTTGTATTCTTCTGTATTCCCAGTCTTCTTGCCCTGGTTAAATGCGGTGGTTCATGCTTTCAGTTTTGTGCAAATGCTCTCATCTATCCATGGTATCTGGTTGGGGTAGGTTTCAATAGTCACAGTGGATACAACATCTCTTATGCACTTCTTGATAAACTCATTCACCGTATTGGTAAATGTGTCAATAGTATTTTCTGAAGCTACTCTGAACATATCCCAGTCCGCGTGATCAAAACAATCTTAAGGCATGCATTCCGATTGGTCAGACCAACGTTGAATAGTCCTCACCATGGGTGCTTCCTGTTAGAGTTTCTGCCTATATGAGGGGAGGAGCAAGATGAAATCGTAGTACAATTTGCCGAATGGAGGGCGGGGGAGGGCCTTCTATGCATTCTAGAATGTAATATAACAATGGTCGACAGTTTTAGCAGCGCGAGTATAACAATCAGTATGTTAGAATTTCGGTGACTTTTCCTCAAATTTGCTTTGTTATGCTCAATCTAATTCACTCTCTCCCTCTCTCCCTCGCCTCCCAGAGGACCTGAGCCCTAGTATCATGCCTCAGGAATACCTGGCCTGATGACTCCTGGCTTTCCCCAGTCCTTGCCTCTCGGAAGAGGGAACGCAACACCCTGCTACAACTCAACTCCCCATGGAGTGAAAGAGGTATGGGATTGTAGGTGCGAGTAAGGATGACAAAAGGCAGAGAATTACCATTTACAGGGAATTTATTCCATCACACGGTAATTTCTGGGAAAAGGGGCTGGATGGAACCAAAGCAAAGAAAGTAAATATCAAAGCCCCCTCTCCTACCTTACCTGCCTACCCACTACTTACCTAACTAGCACCACCTGGTGCATTAACCAAAATACAGGGGGTGGTCCGCCCAGGTCTTACCTAGTGTGCATAGACAGAGTATATACTATGGGTATATGTGTGCCCGCAGACCTCTTGCCTAAGCACTCCCAAGGTGCCTTCCCCTTCCCCCCTGGGAACAATGACAGAAAAACAAAAACAATTCCACTAAACAAACCACTGCGTCCTATTGACACACAACAGACACAACCAATTAGCTCTCTCACTCAACCAACATAGGACACAATAATCATCTCTCTCCTAACAACAACCAACACAGGATATTACCCTCATCTCTCTTCTTTCAGCAATTATCTGTCTTCTGAGCAACAGAACACTGGCTTATATAGCTGGAGAAGGAGTTGGTAAATGAAGACAGCTGCGTCCTCTGACGAGAGGGCGGGGTCAGCTCCAATTTGCCATGGAGTCGACCAATCAGCTGCTTGGGGGATTCCAGGAAGCCATCCTGAAGCACACACATACATACAAATACACAAACCACAACACAGAAACTGGGGAACATAACGTACCTTGTCCCGGACCTGCTGTTTTCAACACTCTCTCTCTACCGCACCTGCTGTCTCGACCTCTGAATGCTCGGCTATGAAAAGCCAACTCCTGAGGTGCTGACCTGTTGCACCCTCTACAACCACTGTGATTATTATTTGACCCTGCTGGTCATCTATGAAAGTTTGAACATCTTGAAGTACAATCTGGCCTTAACTGGTCATGTACTCGTATAATCTCCACACATGCATAGTCAGAAGAGGACTGGCCACCCCTCAGAGCCTGATTCCTCTCTAGGTTTCTTCCTAGGTTCCAGTCCTTTCTAGGGAGTTTTTCCTAGCCACCGTGCTTCTACATCTGCATCTACATCTACATCTGCGTTGCTTGCTGTTTGGGGTTTTAGGCTGGGTTTCTGTATAGCACTCTGTGACATCTGCTGATGTGAAAAGGGATTTATAAATCAATTTGATTTGATTGATTTGATTGAAAACAATCATTATCTGTGATTCAAAGGACAGTGTCTTCTGTCTATAGTTGAGTGTGGTTTGGCATAGTCAGTATTCAATGAAAATGTCCACATTCATGTGGTCAGACAGATGTGCCAGTAGTATATAATATATATATATATATAATATACTGTATACACTTGACAGTACTCTACGTGATCCATAGAAGACAAACATACTTATGTGTCTCAGGTTATTATATACAGTAATTAATACACACAGTCTGGTGGAAACAGAGTGTTATGGAGCTATTTCAGCCTCCGTCCTGTGGGGTAGAGTTAATATGATCAACATGTTATGGGACAGACCTTGAGTTACCTCCAAATACCTCCCTTTAAGTACGGCAGAGGACGGGGCCATTACAAACATTCAAAGTTTCATTAATATAGGATGTGGCTGGGAGTTTAGCTGCAGCATGGGCCAGGGATTTCTGAAACACACATTTACACACATACGCACAAACACACACACACACAAACGCATGTACGTCACAAACGCATGCAAACACGCATGCACGCACGCACACACACACACACACACACACAAACACAGGAAGAATGTACATGTGTTTGCGTGTTTGCGTGTTTGCGTGCTATACTCATGTTTAGCACTGTCACCTAATAACCCATTAGCCCATGCCAAACCAGGCTGTTGTGTGTGTGCTTGTGTGTGTGTGTGCTTGTGTGCATGTGTGCATGTGCGCATGTGTGTGTTTCACCAAAACATGTAGAACTGCAGATCCATAGCCTTGCAGGTGTCAGGTGTAATCAGTGTGCGTGACAGGGGACACCCTCTCCAGCTGGGTACTGTTTCTGCTCTGCGTTGGCACCTCCTGGCATTGGGCAAACACACACACACACTGCTGCTTTACCTCCTGGCACAGAGCACACCTGTCACAGTCTGTGAGTGGAGACAGGACACCTGAACAGGAGGAACAAGGGAGCGGGAGAAGAGAAAATAAATGGAGGGAGAGGGAAAATAAAGCTCATTAATTAGCTGTCGGAAACAGCCCTCTGTAATAGTACTGCCACGGATACAGTCATATGGTCACTCTTCACATGGTCACTCTTTACATGGTCACCCTTCACATGGTCACTCTTCATACGGTCAGTCTTTCTATGGTCACTCTTTTGATATGGTCACTCTTCAAATGGTCACTCTTCACATGGTCACTCTTCACATGGTCACTCTTCATACAGTCAGTCTTTCTATGGTCACTCTTTTCATATGGTCACTCTTCACATGGTCACCCTTTTCACATGGTCACTCTATTCATATGGTCACTCTTCACATGGTCACTCTTCATACAGTCAGTCTTTCTATGGTCACTCTTTTCACATGGTCACTCTTCACATGATCACTCTTCACATGGTCACTCTATTCATATGGTCACTATTTTCATATGGTCACTCTTTTCACATGGTCACTCTTCACACGGTAACTCTTCACATGGTCACTCTTCACATGGTCACCCTTTACATGGTCACCCTTCACATGGTCACTCTTCATACAGTCAGTCTTTCTATGGTCACTCTTTTCATATGGTCACTCTTTTCACATGGTCACTCTTTTCATGTAGTCACTCTTTTCATATGGTCACTCTTTTCATGTAGTCACTCTTTTCACATGGTCACTCTTTCATATGGTCACTCTTTTCATATGGTCACTCTTTTCATGTAGTCACTCTTTTCATATGGTCACTCTTTTCATATGGTCACTCTTTTCATGTAGTCACTCTTTTCACATGGTCACTCTTTCATATGGTCACTCTTTTCATATGGTCACTCTTCACATGGTCACTCTTTTCATATGGTCACTCTTTTCATGTAGTCACTCTTTTCATATGGTCACTCTTTTCATATGGTCAATCTATTCACTTAAACAGGTATCTGTTTTTTATTCTGTTTCTATTGCCTATGCAGGTTGCCAGCAGCAACTGAGATCAATCACCAGAGTAAAGTCAACTCTGGGATCGTCCTCCTGAACTCCTGGATTAACGACAGGGCTTCCATTGACTATTATTTTAAACCTAGTCAAATCACATCACATTTTATTTGTCACATGCGCTCCAAAAAACAGGTGTAGACCTTACCGTAAAATGCTTACTTACGAGCCCTTAACCCACAATGCAGAGTTTAAAAAAGTAAGTAAAAAATGTTTTCTAAATAAACTGGAGGTGAAAATCTGAACACAATGAAATAACAAAAACAAGGCTATATGTATAATGGGTACCGATACAGAGTCAATGTGCAGGGTTACGGGTTAGTCCAGGTAATTGAGGTAATATCTACATGTAGGTAGGGGTAAAGTGGCTATGCATAGATAATAAACAGTGAGTAGCAGCAGCGTGTGAAGAGTGTGAAGGAATGTGTGTGTGTGTGTGTGATGTGTGTGTTTGTGTCCGTGTGTGTTGGAGTGACAGTGTAATTGTCAGAAGGTGGGTGTAGCTGGTGCATGAAGTCAGGCGCAGGTGAGCAGAATGAGTGAGCAAAGTACTTTACTCAAAATAAAGGCACAAGGTAACAATACACTTGACCAACAATAAAGGGTAAATATTACGCCCGGGTGAAAACAGCACCCGTCGAAAACCAGCCATAATGTACCGAATGAACATAGAAACAATCACGCACAACAACATGGGGGAAACAGAGGGTTAAATAAATTAACATGTAATTGGATAATGAAAACCAGGTGTGTAGAAAACAAAGACAAAACAAATGGAAAATGAAAGGTGGATCGGCGATGGCTAGAAGACCGGTGACATCGACCACCGAACGCCGCCCGAACAAGGAGAGGGACCGACTTCGGCGGAAGTCGTGACAGTAATATGTGTGGTTGTGTGGTTAGAGTCCAGTGAGTGTACTGTACATCGAGGTTGTGCAAGAGAATCAGTGCAAAATATAATAAGAAATACTAATCAAATAAGGGGTCAATGCAAATAGCCATTAGATGAATTGTTCAGCAGTATTATGGTTCAGGGGTAAAAGCTGTTAAGGAGCCTTTTGCTCCCAGACTTGGCAACCCGGTGCCTCCTGCCGTGTGGTAGCAGAGGGAATAGTCTATGATTTGGATGGCTGGAGTCTCTGACAATGTTTTGTGCCTTCCTCTGACACCGGCTTGTATAGAGGTCCTGGATGGCAGGAAGCTCGGCGCACTAGCCTCTGTAGCGCCTTGCGGTCAGATGCTGAGCAGTTGCAATACCAAGTGATGATGCAACTAGTCAGGATGCTCTCGATAGTGCAGCTGTGTAACTTTTTCAGGATCTGAGGTCACCCATGCCCTTGAATGAATCCCGGCCTTAGCCATGATCAGGAAAAGTGACTCCATATTAGTAAACACATTACATCTGCTAAAAGCTAAAACTAGCCATATATTTTCTCCTGTTGGCTGATGATAAGACAAAGCAATGTTAGGGTTAGTTCAACATAGGGTTAATGTTGATATGTGGTGATTTATCCGTTACGTTAGTGGTGATTCACATCAGGCTCAGCCTTCAGCCCTGTCCTACAAACTATGCACCTTCATCCTTATACAGAATAAACATCCTGTTATCTTATCCTAAATCTACCATGTAATACTCTCTAATATACACTCTCCCCAGATGCACACACACCTTCACGTACTGTACACACATACACCCTCCCACACACGCATGAACGTGTGTGTGGAGGAGGTGATAGGTGGATGACTAACAGCAGGATGGCCCAGTTTCAGGGATAATGAAATACTGGACCCTCTGCTGCTACAGAACACTTAGGCAGATTAAACCCCCCATTCATCAATCTCACACACACACACACACACACACACACACACACACACACACACACACACACACACACACACACACACACACACACACACACACACACACACACACACAGTCACA
>NC_042986.1:34088560-34116060 GCF_901001165.1 Salmo trutta | reverse complement strand
ATTTTAGTCTACTTGCTAAATATTTTCTTAACTCTTGTTGAACAGCACTGTTGGTTAAGAGCTTGTCAAGTAAGCATTTCATGGTAAAGTCTACACTTGTTGTATTCCGCGCATGTGACAAATAAAATTTGATTTGATGTACACAGACACACACAAACAAACACACACACACACAACCATGCATGCATGTACACTCACAGAGGTGGTCAAGTGAAGGACAAACCACTTGTCCTCTATTTGAAGAGATTGTTGTAAGTTTTCCTTGAAGACCACGGCAATGGTATTGATTAAGAAGGGCTCAACCACACTCAGACCACACACACAGACTTATTGACCACAACACACTGGAGTATGGGAAAAAAGACGAGTTTAGTTAGACTGAGGGAGTGAGGTGTTGTATCTCCATGCCATCCTCCTCCCCGTCACATTCTTCCCCCTGCCCTCTACCCCCATCAGCTACAAACACAAAACCATGCACAACCAATCATATCCACAAATATATCCAGCATTCCTCTCTCCGTTTGCCTAAACAAACTTGGGAGGTTTCCTGACTTGGTCTGTAGAGTGACTGACCTGCATATTCAACAGACTCTTTGTCGATGTGATGAAAGGTGAAGTGAGGGATGGAGTTTTACCAATCTGTCAGGCACCACACGGCTTCAAACGCCCACAGCTGGCATGGCCACCCGCAGGGACATTCCTATTGGCTCAGACACGCAGGAAGTGGCTTGAAGATCCCCCATCTACACAGACCCCTACTTTGATGATGTCACTCCAACACCACTGTGTAGTGTGTAGTGTGTGTCAATATTTGGTGGTGAAATGGCCCATAGTTTCTAACATCCTATTGTGACAGTGTGAGTTCGACTTTCTGCATGGGTTGGATAAGAAGAGGTGTGAAGAGGAGAAAGGAGGGACTGCCAGGAGGAAGGGATGAAAGGAGGAGGGGAGAGATGGAGAGACAAAGAGAGAGAAGAGAGGAGGGGAGAGATGGAGAGACAGACAGAGGGAGGAGTGAGTCCCACTGTATCAGGAGTGAAAATGAAAGTCTCTGTTGGTCCACAACCTCATCTCACCCCGAAATAACTTAGTCGCTGTTGGTCCACAACCTCATCTCACCCCGAAATAACTTAGTCTCTGTTGGTCCACAACCTCATCTCACCCCGAAATAACTTAGTCTCTGTTGGTCCACAACCTCATCTCACCCCGAAATCACTTAGTCGCTGTTGGTCCTAACACACACCCCTAACTCCCTGAACAAGCATTTATTCAGTTGAGTTTGACTATTCCAAGCATGTTTAATACAGCTCTGATGACAGTTCATTAGTATCAGTGTTTGCATTGGACGGATGTCATATGAATCAGTTGAAGGCTGGACTGCATCCCACAGCTATTAATCCTAATGCACTGATTGAAGCTCATGTTAGATTTGATGTGATTGTTGTAGTATTTCCAACAAGCTCTCGCAGTCTCACTGCAGAATTATTTTGATGTTCATCGATGTTCTCCAAATGTCAAATTTTGAATTTAAGGGTTAAGTTTAGGGACCCATTCTGAATGGTTAAGGTAAGGGTTAAGGTTTGGGATAGGGTTCAAACATTACGTTTAGAAACTCATGCTGAATGGTTAAGGTAAGGGTTAAGGTTTGGGATAGTATGTTAAAACATTAAGTTTAGAAACTCATTCTGAATGGTTAAGGTAAGGGATAAGGTTTGGGATAGGGTTAAAACTTCTTCGGGATCGGTGTCCCTTCCACGGGACGGTTGAGCTAACATAGGCTAATGCGATTAGCATTAGGTTGTAAGTAACAAGAACATTTCCCAGGACATAGACATATCGGATATTGGCAGAAAGCTGAAATTTTTGTTAATCTAACTGCACTGTCCAATTTACAGTAGCTATTACAGTTAAAGAATGCCATTCTATCATTTGAGGAAAGTGCACAATTTTGAACATGAAAAGTTATTCATAAACAAATTAGGTGCATTTGGGCAGTCTTCATGCAAAATTTTGAACAGAAATGCAATGGTTCATTGGATCAGTCTAAAACGTTGCACATACACTGACGCCATCTAGTGGCCAAAATCTAAATTTCACCTGTGCTGGAATAATACATTATGGCCATTCTCCTGCATTTCAAAGATGATGGTACAAAAAATTACAAAAGAACGTTTTTTTTTTCTTTCTTTCTTTTACCAGATCTATTGTGTTATATTCTACCACATTCCTTTCACATTTCCATAAACTTCAAAGTGTTTCCTTTCAAATGGTACCAAGAATATGCATATCCTTGCTTCAAGGACTGAGCCACAGGCAGTTAGACTTGGGTATGTCATTTTAGGCGAAAATTGAAAAAAGGTGCTAATCCTTAAGAACAAATTCTTATTTACAATGATGGCCTAGGAACAGTGGGTTAACTGCTTTGTTCAGGGGCAGAACGAAAGAGTTTTACATTGTCAGCTCAGGGATTCGATCTCCCAACCTTTCGGTTACTGGTCCAACACTCTAACCACTAGGCTACCTGCCGCCCCAAAACAGTATAAAACAGTCTATAACTTGGGTGACTCGAGTCTTATGGGCTTTCCTCTGACACTGCCTATAATATAGGTCCTGGATGGCAGGAAGCTTGGCCCCAGTGATGTATTGGGCTGTTCGCACTACCCTCTGCAGCGCCTTACGGTCAGATGCCAAGCAGTTACCATACCAGGCGGTGATGCAACCGGTCAGGATGCTCTCGATGGTGCAGCTGTAGAACCTTTTGAGGATCTGGGGACCCATGCCAAATCTTTTCAGTCTCCTGAGGGGGAAAAGGTTTTCTCGTGCCCTCTTCACGACTTTCTTGGTATGTTTGGACCATGATAGTTTGTTGGTGATGTGGACACCAAGGAACTTGAAACTCTCAACCCTCTCGACCCACTACAGCTCCGTCGATGTTAATGGGGGCCTGTTCGGCCCGCCTTTTCCTGTAGTCCACGATCAGCTCCTTTGTCTTGCTCACATTGAGGGAGAGGTTGTTGTCCTTGCACCACACTGCCTGTTCTCTGACCTCCTCTCTATAGGCCATCTCATCTTTGTCGGTGATCAGGCTACCACTGTTGTGTCGTCAGCAAACTTAATGATGGTGTTGGAGTCGTGTTTGGCCACGCAGTCGTGGGTGAACAGGGAATATAGGAGAGGACTAAGTACACACCCCTGAGGAGCCCCAGTGTTAAGGATCAGCATGGCAGACGTGTTGTTACCTACTCTTACGACATGGGGGAGGCCCATCAGGAAGTCCAGGATCCAGTTGCAGAGGAAGGTGTTTAGTCCAAGAGTCCTTAGCTTAGTGATGAGCTTCGTGGGCACTATGGTGTTGAACGCTGAGCTGTAGTCAATGAACAGCATTCTCACATAGGTGTTTATTTTGTCCAGGTGAGAAAGGGGAGTGTGGAGTGCGATTGAGATTGCGTCATCTGTGGATCGGTTGAGGCGGTATGCGAATTGGAGTGGGCCTAGGGTGTCCGGGAGGATGCTGTTAATGTGAGCCATGACCAGCCTTTCAAAGCACTTCATGGCTACTGATGTGAGTGCCATGGGCGGTATCGTTTAGGCAGGTTACCTTCTCTTCCTTGGGCACAGGGACTATGGTGATCTGCTTGAAACATGTAGGCATTACATACTCAGTCAGGGAGAGGTTGAAAATGTCAGTGAAGACACTTGACAGTTGGTCGGCACATGCTTTGAGTACATGTCCTGGTAATCCGTCTGGCCCAGTGGCTTTGTGAATGTTGACCTGTTCAAAGGTTTTGTTCACATCGGCTACTGAGAGCGTTATCACACAGTCATCCAGAACAGCTGGTGCTCTCGTGCATTCTTCAGTGTTGCTTGCCTCAAAGCAAGCATGAAAGGCATTTAGCTCGTCTGGTAGGCTCGTGTCACTGCGTGCATGGCTGTGTGTGTGTTGTGTGTATATGTGTGGGTGGATGTACAGGTAACTGCCAAAAAATTGGAAACACGAGTAAATGAGGGATACAAAGTATATTGAAAGCAGGTACTTCCCCACAGATGTGGTTCCTGAGTTAATTAAGCAATTAACATCCGATCATGCTTAGGGTCATGTAAGAAAATGTTGTCCAGACCATTGTTTTGGCCACCCTGGCTATTTCCCCATAGCATGACAATGCCCCCATCCACAGGACACGAGTGGTCACTGAATGGTTTGATGAGTATAAAAATGATGTAGGCCGTCATTGTACATAAGAATTTGTTCTTAACTGACTTGCCTAGTTAAATAAAGGTTAAATAAATAAATAAAATTAATCTCAGATCTCAACCCAATTGAACACTTATGGAAGATTCTCGAGCGACGCCTGAGACAGCGTTTTCCACCGTCAACAAAACACCAAATGATGGAATTTCTCGTGGAAGAATGGTGTCGCATCCCTCCAATAGAGTTCCAGACACTTAGAATCTATGCCAAGGGGCATTGAAGCTGTTCTGGCTGGTGGTGGCCCAACACCCTATTAAGACACTTTATGTTGGTGTTATCTTTATTTTGTCAATTGTGCCCTAGCCTGTGCCGTATGTCACTCTACAATGGGTGGGTCTAATCTTGAATGTTGATTGGTTAATAACGCATTCCAGCCGGTGTCTATTCCACAAGTTACCACCAGTTAAATCTATGGCGTTAAAATGCCTATTTACTCTGTTCCATCTGACTGGACAATCCACTGTCTCATCAACCCAGCCAGGGAAGTTATAAACTTGATCTCCACTATAAAAAGCATCTAGACATTATCTCACATTTCTTTTAGACTGACATGCCGTTTTCAACAGCGGAGATTTGTAGAAACCTTGCTGTCTGTCTCTCTGACATTTGCAACATTGTTTCAATATTCAAATTTGATCTCCTGCTATTCCATAGTAATGAACGTGTAGGGGTTGGGAGTTGGGAGGAGACAGACAGGCAGCGTTTCTCAGCCAGTCGAAATCATGAATCAGCTGGCAGTTTGCTAGCTAACAAGCAAGGGATTAGAATGTTGCGAGCCAGTATGGCAATGGAACATTTAGAACGAATGACTGGGTCGCATCCATAGATACAGAACAAAAAAACTGAATGACTGGGTCGCGTCCATAGATACAGAACAAAAAAACTGAATGACTGGGTCGCGTCCATAGATACAGAACAAAGACTGAATGACTGGGTCGCGTCCATAGATACAGAACAAAGACTGAATGACTGGGTCACGTCCATAGATACAGAACAAAGACTGAATGACTGGGTCACGTCCATAGATACAGAACAAAGACTGAACGACTGGGTCGCGTCCATAGATACAGAACAAAGACTGAACGACTGGGTCACGTCCATAGATACAGAACAAAGACTGAACGACTGGGTAGAGTCTCTGGCAACCGAACCGATAGAACAAACAACCAGCCGGCTTGGGTAGCAACCCTAGATTTGTGTCAGGACTATTTCTTGTGGAAGGATGAAATAGTATGAAAATATGAATCAAAATAGCGTTTTTAATGAAAATATGTCAATCATTATTTGAACATGTTGGTTACCCGTTATATAAAAGTGATAATGACCTCAAAGGCAGTGTTTGGAGGTTATATTGGCACGGTTTGCCAATATATCAACATCTGTGCCAATATATCCTCCTGGTGAGGGATAGCTGTGTTTTGAAAACGCACCACAGGGGATTCTCACACACACACACGCACGCACGCACGCACGCACACACACACACACACACACACACACACACACACACACACACACACACACACACACACACACACACACACACACACCACACACACACCACACACACACACACACACACACACACACACACACACACACACACACACACACACCATCATACATCCCGGATCACTAGGAAGGGAACCTCTTTTCACATCAATTCTGTCTCCCTCACGTTCAGCAGCCAGCCCCCTTTGTGCATGTTGTGTGTGTGTGTGTACGTGTGTATGTGCATGTGAGTGTTTTTGTGTCTCTGTGTCTGTGTTTGTGCACACATACATGAACGCACAGGCTGGTCCCTAGAAGTTGGAATGCATGTTTTCGCCAGGGTACACTGAGTGTGAGCATCTGTGTGTGTGTGTGTGTGTGTGTGTGTGTGTGTGTGTGTGTGTGTGTGTGTGTGTGTGTGTGTGTGTTTACCCTCTATATAGCGTGAAGAAAAAACATACCAGAGAATGGAATACAATCATTAGTCCAACACTGGGCCGAGGAGTGGCAGCAGTGCTGCCCATTTTAACAACTTTCTCTATCTTTCTTATCTGTAGAACCAATCCGTTCTCCTAGTTTGGCTTTTGTTCCATGTCGGATGCAGTTTCCCATAACTCAGTGAGCGGACAGGAAGTAATGGCAGAGCGGATCGGACGAGCTCCGACCCAGAACCTCTCCGAGCCCATTACGGAATGATGGATGAGAGCTGCAGGATCAGGGAATGGTAGACACGGTGGAGACAGGACAGATAGAGTACACCACGGAATGGTAGAGCCTGGAATACAAAGGGCTTGAAATGAACAAAAAAATGACCGAAATAATTCAATTCGATATGATAGAACTCTGTATGGGAACAGTGGGAATGATCAGAGCATCAGTTTTCTGTGAGGGTTCTGATGAGAAAACAGAATGTTCTCAATGAAAAACAATGTTCAGCATTCCAGCAGGTCACCGTGTATCCCAGAGGGCCAGTGAAAAGCAGGCTCTGTGGTGGCAGCTCAAGGCAGCTCAGAGACAGTTGTGGTCAGTTGTCTCTGTTCTCATCACACATGAGAACTGCTGTCATTGGTCTCTCTGCTTGTTGTTCTCTACTCTCAGCTGGAGGGAGAAAACACACATACACATATAGACATCCGCACACAGACACACACACACACACACACACACACACACACACACACACACACACACACACACACACACACACACACACACACACACACACACACTTGAGGGATGGCAACATCTGTGCGTATGTGTGTGTGTGTGTCTCTGTGCTGGTCTCTGTGCGTGTTTGTGTGTGTGTAGATGTGTGCATTTCTATTCATGTGTGTGTGTGTTTGTGAGTATGAATGTGTAAGTGTGAGAGAGAAAATGTTTTTAAATGTTTCTTAAACAAATACAGATGCATGTTATGGTTGGACTAAGACTGGTGTGTCACAGTCCCCATTGTCTCTCTGTCTGGGGGGAACCCTTAGGATAGAGACAGAAACGCACGCACGCGCACGCACGCACGCACGCACGCACGCACGCACGCACGCACACACACACACACACACACACACACACACACACACACACACACACACACACACACAGAGAGAGAACCACCAAACAATTGGATCCATCATTGAACATAACAAAGGAGGATTAAAACAGATGATGATGTCCTCCATTAGTAGTCATGGGAAGAACAACATGGCTGCTGTCTGTGAAGGCTGGCCTGGCTGTTAGCATGGCCTTTAGTCTGGAGTCACACAGAGGAGTGACCAGCCGAGTCTCCGCTCTCAGCTCAGCACAGCGCAGCCGTCAATCACTCACCACTGACAACTTCAATAAAACCAACTACCCAAAACTAAGTGACTTTAAAGATCTTTTTTATTTCAAAAGTACACAAACAGGACCAATATCGTTCAATAAGGCAAAGCTCAAATGTTACAACCACTCGTATCAGAGGACTCAAAGTCTCATTGTCACAGTTTATGGGTACCACTTGCAAATCATAAATACAACTTCATGTTTTTTATATATATATATATATATAGAAGATATCTATCTTTTTTTCTCATCATTGTAGTTTTTGAGTTGGAAAAACTCATCTTTAACAAACATTATTACTCCAGCCACTGATATCAATATTATAATTAGTATGATTTGATCTTCATGACTGTTCATGAGAAGGCTGATGTCTCAATGGGAAGGTGTGAGTCTCTGTCATATTTTACGGAGGATGATTGCATTCAACAAAATCCATTATTCTCTTACCATTGCTTTTTCTACGTATTTTTCTCCTTTGCCCTCCTTTCCTTCTCTCTATTTCTCCCTCTCTTTCTGTCTCCCTCTCTCTCTCTCTCTCTTTCTGTCTCCCTGTCTCTCTGTATGTCTTCTGGGCTGTGTCTCTGCTCAGGTGACTCCTGGGCCCAATCCAAAACCAAACCTTAGCCCCTAAACCCCAATGTACTTCCCCTTGCCCCTACGCCCTAATCCCTAGGTGCAGGTGTAGATCTGAAAGGTTAAATGAACTGACACATTTTAAAATGTTTTCTTTTGCTTGTCTCCAGAGTTAATTTTTGTTGTAGCTAAATACATTTCTAGTAAATGATTAATCCTTTTCCAAGTGTATTCCTTATACCTGTCCATTCTGTTCAGATCCACAAAAAATGCCCAGGGGGTAAGTGTCCAGGGGGGTAAGTGCCCAGGGCGGTATGTACTAGTGCATAGGGAGGTAGGGGCTAAGGGAATTGGCTATGGGCTACATAAGGGGACATTTCTAGGGGATACAGGATAAGGCTAGGGACTACAGCACAGGCTAGGGCACAGGTGTCAAAGTCATTCCATCTACAGCCGAGTGTCTGAGACTTATGTACTTAATTAAGGTCACTGATTAGTTAGGAACTCCCTGGTTGTCTGGTTCTTAATTGGACACTAATTGAACAGAATTAACAAAACCCAGAAGACAGTCAGTCCTACATGGAATACGTTTGACAACCCTGGGCTAGGGGAAGGGCTAGGGGAAAGGCTAGGGGAAAGGCTAGGGGTGGGCTAGGGGAAGGGCTAGGGGAAGGGCTAGGGGAAAGGCTAGGGGAAAGGCTAGGGGTGGGCTAGGGGAAGGGCTTGGGGAAGGGCTAGGGGAAAATCTAGGGGAAAGGCTAGGGGAAAGGCTAGGGGTGGGCTAGGGGAAGGGCTAGGGGAAAATCTAGGGGAAAGGCTAGGGGAAAGGCTAGGGGGAGGGCTAGGGGAAAGGCTAGGGGAAAGGCTAGGGGTGGGCTAGGGGAAAGGCTAGGGGAAGGGCTAGGGGAAGGGCTAGGGGAAAGGCTAGGGGGAGGGCTAGGGGAAGGGCTAGGGGAAAGGCTAGGGGAAAGACTAGGGGTGGGCTAGGGGAAAGGCTAGGGGAAAGGCTAGGGGTGGGCTAGGGGAAAGGCTAGGGGAAGGGCTAGGGGAAAATCTAGGGGAAAGGCTAGGGGAAAGGCTAGGGGTGGGCTAGGGGAAAGGCTAGGGGAAGGGCTAGGGGAAAATCTAGGGGAAAGGCTAGGGGAAAGGCTAGGGGGAGGGCTAGGGGAAAGGCTAGGGGAAAGGCTAGGGGAAAGGCTAGGGGTGGGCTAGGGGAAGGGCAAGGGGAAAGGCTAGGGGAAAATCTAGGGGAAAGGCTAGGGGAAAGGCTAGGGGAAAGGCTAGGGGAAGGGCTTGGGGAAGGGCTAGGGGAAAATCTAGGGGAAAGGCTAGGGGAAAGGCTAGGGGAAGGGCTAGGGGGAAAGGCTAGGGGAAGGGCTAGGGGGAAAGGCTAGGGGAAAGGCTAGGGGAGGGCTAGGGGAAAGGCTAGGGGAAGGGCTAGGGGGAAAGGCTAGGGGAAAGGCTAGGGGAAGGGCTAGGGGGAGGGCTAGGGGAAGGGCTAGGGGAAAGGCTAGGGCTAGGGGAGGGCTAGGGGAAAGGCTAGGGCTAGGGGAGGGCTAGGGGAAAGGCTAGGGGAAAGGCTAAGGGAAGGGCTAGGGGAAAGGCTAGGGGGAGGGCTAGGGGAAGGGCTAGGGGAAGGGCTAGGTGAAAGGCTAGGGGAAGGGCTAGGGGAAGGGCTAGGTGAAAGGCTAGGGGAAAGGCTAGGGGAAGGGTAGGTGAAGGTCTAGGGGAAGGGCTAGGGGGAGGGTAGGTGAAGGGCTAGGGGAAAGGCTAGGGGGAGGGCTAGGGGAAAGGCTAGGGGAAAGGCTAGGGGGAGGGCTAGGGGAAGGGCTAGGGGAAGGGCTAGGTGAAAGGCTAGGTGAAGGGCTAGGGGAAGGGCTAGGGGAAGGGCTAGGTGAAAGGCTAGGTGAAGGGCTAGGGGAGGGCTAGGGGAAAGGCTAGGTGAAGGCTAGGTGAAGGGCTAGGGGAAAGGATAGGGGAGGGCTAGGGGAAGGGCTAGGGGAAAGGCTAGGGGAAAGGCTAGGGGAAGGGCTAGGGGAAAATCTAGGGGAAAGGCTAGGGGAGGGCTAGGGGGAGGGCTAGGGGAAAGGCTTGGGCTAGGGGAGGGCTAGGGGAAAGGCGAAGGGAAGGGCTAGGGGAAAGGCTAGGGGAAAGGCTAGGGGAAGGGCTAGGTGAAGGGCTAGGGGAAAGGCTAGCGCTAGGTGAGGGCTAGGGGAAAGGCTAGGGGAAGGGCTAAGGGGAAAGGCTAGGGGAAGGGCAAGGGGAAGGGCTAGGGGAAAGGCTAGGGGAAGGGCTAGGGGAAAGGCTAATGGAAAGGCTAGGGGAAGGGCTAGGGGAAAGGCTAATGGAAAGGCTAGGGGAAGGGCAAGGGGAAGGGCTAGGGGAAGGGCTAGGGGAAGGGCTAGGGGAAAGGCTAGGGGAAAGGCTAGGGGAAGGGCAAGGGGAAGGGCTAGGGGAAGGGCTAGGGGAAAGGCTAGGGGAAAGGCTAGGGGTGGGCTAGGGGAAGGGCTAGGGGAAAGGCTAGGGGAAAGGCTAGGGCTAGAGGAAAGACTAGGGGAAAGGCTAGGGGAAAGGCTAGGGGAGGGCTAGGGGAAAGGCTAGGGGAAAGGCTAGGGGAGGGCTAGGGGAAGGGCAAAGGGAAAGGCTAGGTGAAAGGCTAGGGGAAAGGCTAGGGGAAAGGCTAAGGCTAGGGGGAGGGCTTGGGGAAAGGCTAGGTGAAAGGCTAGGGAAAAGGCTAGGGGAAAGGCTAAGGCTAGGGGAGGGCTAGGGGAAGGGCTAGGTGAAGGGCTAGGGGAAAGGCTAGGGGAAAGGCTAGGTGAAGGGCTAGGGGAAAGGCTAGGGCTAGGGGAAGGGCTAGGTGAAGGGCTAGGGGAAAGGCTAGGGGAAGGGCTAGGGGAAAGGCTAGGGCTAGGGGAGGGCTAGGGGAAGGGCTAGGGGAAAGGCTAGGGGAAGGTCTAGGGGAAAGGCTAGGGCCAGGGGAGGGCTAGGGGAAGGGCTAGGGGAAAGGCTAGGGGAAAGGCTAGGGTCAGGGGGAGGGCTAGGGGAAGGGCTAGGGGAAAAGCTAGGGGGAGGGCTAGGGGAAGGGCTAGGTGTTGGTTTGTGATTTTTTTAAATATCTGTGGCGTAGTCAGGGATTCATTTGCATGCCGAGCCGAGCCAATCCCAGCCAAGCCTGGGACTGGGGGGCGTGGCCAGCCCTGGTCACCTAGGAAACAGCGCCAGCAGCAGGCAGAACAGTGTTGCCATTAGCGATGGGGAGAGGTTGAGAGCTCCTCCACACTCCATAGAGTTCTCCTGCAGCAAGAGAAAGAGAAAGCGAGATGGAGAGAGAGAGAAAGAAAGAGACAGACAGAGAGAGAGAAAGAGAGACAGAGAGAGAGAGAGAGAGAGAGAGTCAGAGACAGATTAATTCATGGCCCAGCAAGGGTTTAATCCATTGTTACAGTATGGTGAAGCTACGGTCAAGTTATTGTGTAGTTGTGGTGTGGTTGGGGAATGGTTATGGTTTGGTTACCTCTGGGTGGAATGGGTGGCAGGAGGTTAGGTTGGGCTATGGTTGTGATGTGGTCGGGGTATGGTTGGGGTTTGGTTACCTCTAGGTGGAAGGGGTGGCAGGAGGTTAGGTTGGGCTATGGTTGTGATGTGGTCGGGGTATGGTTGGGGTTTGGTTACCTCTAGGTGGAAGGGGTGGCAGGAGGTTAGGTTGGGCTATGGTTGTGATGTGGTCGGGGTATGGTTGGGGTTTGGTTACCTCTGGGTGGAAGGGGTGGCAGGAGTCAGGTCGTCTCCGGTCCTTCTGGAACTTCAGTCGTTCACACTTCAGAGACTCGTTATGTGCAGCCGCAGTCAAGGAACTCATGGGAGACTTCACAGTAGAACACTACTGGTCCACATTCAAAGCAGCGTGCCACAATATGAGGAGCACTTCACACAAGCACCCTACTTGCTACAACAATGTACCCCAGACAACATATGTCAACAGATCAACGCTAAAGTGAATATTGCTTTGGATAGGAATTTCCCTTCTTTTGATTGCAATTCCATGGTTGTAACTAGGATCTGTGTTCTTCCTGCAGCCTGCTGCCTGCAGCCTGGCCTCTCTATACTGTAGCTCAGCGTCTGCTATTGATCAGGCCCCCATCACTGGCCCAGGCCCTTATGAAACATCACACACGAACGCACTCACTCACTCACATGCACACACACACACACACACACACTCCGTTGTGAAACAGTCCATCTGTTAGAGCGCCATGCATTGTTTGAAACCCTCAGCCCTCCAGCCTCAGATCTCATACCCAAACACGCACGCACGCACACACACACACACACACACACACACACACACACACACACACACACACACACACACACACACACACACACACACACACACACACACACACACACAGCTCTTTCATCCAACTAACGGAGCAAAGGGCAAACAAACTCTCACCAAACCCACCCGCAAATTAAAGCGATCTCTGTTTTTCCCATCGTTCCTCTCAGAGGATACAAAACAATAACTCACTGACCATAATGATGCTGACACTGGAATTCATGGGGTGAAAAAGGAGAAATAAGTTGTGTGTATCAAAATACATGAGAAGGGAATAGCGTTGTTTTTCTTTTTACTGTGCGACAGCCCCTGAATAAGCAGCTGTGGAGCCAACCGAAGGGGCCGTGGGAGGTGATCACTGATCATATTGAAGTCAGACAAGCTTTAATGAAAACCCTGGAGGTTTTGCTACATTTTGCGGTTGGCTCACACACACACTCAAAAACACATTCACTCCCTGAGTTCGAGAGATGTGAAATCAATTCTACCCGTACCTCTGTACTGTGGCTCTCATGCCTTACACCACATCCTCTCCCCCTGTACCCCTGTCCACACCCCTACACATATCCACACCCCACTGTCCCCTATTTCACCCTTTACTCCACCAGTCCAGCCCTTCCCACCGGTCTCTGTGATAAGGATATACATGATCTCGATGGGGTCCATGGTGATTGGAGCAGCCTCAGAACAGTCACACTTGTTGTCTACCACCACCATGAAGAGATTACTGCTGGGGATCTGCTGGATCACAAACGATCTGCCAATAGGAAAACACAGAGGAAGGGAAAGGGCGAAAAAGAGAGATGGAGGAGAAATAGAGAGATGGAGGGGAAAGAGAGAGAGAGAGAGATGGAGGAGAAAGAGAGAGATGGAGGAGAAAGAGAGAGAGAGATGGAGGGGAAAGAGAGAGATGGAGGAGAAAGAGAGAGAGATGGAGGAGAAAGAGAGAGAGAGATGGAGGGGAAAGAGAGAGATGGAGGAGAAAGAGAGAGATGGAGGAGAAAGAGAGAGATGGAGGAGAAAGAGAGAGATGGAGGAGAAAGAGAGAGAGCGATGGAGGGGAGAGAGAGAGAGCGATGGAGGGGAGAGAGAGAGAGCGATGGAGGGGAGAGAGAGAGAGCGATGGAGGGGAGAGAGAGCGATGGAGGGGAGAGAGAGAGAGCGATGGAGGGGAGAGAGAACGATGGAGGGGAGAGAGAGAGCGATGGAGGGGAGAGAGAGAGAGCGATGGAGGGGAGAGAGAGCGATGGAGGGGAGAGAGAGCGATGGAGGGGAGAGAGAGAGAGCGATGGAGGGGAGAGAGAGCGAGATGTACACTTCAGATTGACCATGAATATGAATTACAGTACCAGTGTAACAGGGGGACACTTTGAAAAGATTCCAATGGGCATGTGTCAAAAAATATGCCTTGTCTCAGTGTGTTGCACACACACACACACACACACACACACACACACACACACACACACACACACACACACACACACACACACACACACACACACACATATACATATTCTAACCCCCCCACACACACACAGCCCATCCAAGGCCCTCACCGATGAAGTGTTGCAGAATATAAAACACTCCAAAGGAGAGAAATGGGAAGCAGACTCCAGTTCCTCGAGTTCCAGATCTTCCCATGGCTGGGTTTAACTGGCCGAGGAGACACTGTCTGATCTGGCCTCCTGGTTAGTGATTTATGTCTCAGCATAGGGTTTATGAACAGGAGAGGCCGTAAAGATGATCTCTTCTTTCTCTCTCACTCTCTCTTTGTCTTTCTCTCTGACCCCCTCTCTTTTCCACCGACTGTGATTTATGTCTCTCACTGTAATGCATTTATCACTAGTGGATCTCCTCAAAGGAGAGGAGACACGCACGCACGCTCGCCTGCACACACGCATGCACGAATACAGGATCTCCGCAAAAGAACCATCAGAGGAAAGTAGCCTGACTAAGTATACAGCCTCTCCAGCAGAACATACCCTAGTCTAACCCAGTCCAACCCAGTTACTCTAACTCAGCCCAGTCTAACCCAATCCAACCCAGTTTACCCTAACTCAGCCCAGTCTAACCCAATCCAACCCAGTTTACCCTAACTCTGCCCAGTCTAACCCAGTCCAACCCAATTACCCTAACGCAGCCCAGTCTA
The DNA here is from genome assembly GCF_901001165.1 of Salmo trutta. NCBI lineage: Eukaryota > Metazoa > Chordata > Actinopteri > Salmoniformes > Salmonidae > Salmo > Salmo trutta. The sequence continues at coordinate 34,101,438 of NC_042986.1, read as the reverse complement.
ACCCAGTCCAACCCAGTTACCCTAACTCAGCCCAGTCTAACCCAGTCCAACCCAGTTTACCCTAACGCAGCCCAGACTAACCCAGTCCAACCCAGTTACCCTAACTCAGCCCAGTCTAACCCAGTCCAACCCAGTTTACCCTAACGCAGCCCAGTCTAACCCAGTCCAACCCAATTACCCTAACGCAGCCCAGTCTAACCCAGTCCAACCCAGTTACCCTAACTCAGCCCAGTCTAACTCAGCCCAGTATATCCAAGCCAAGTCCTACCAAACCTAGCTCAGCCAGGGTTTTTTAAAATAAAAAATGGGCTTAAGTGGTGGGCGTGACAGGGGGTGCGGTCGGCCTGTTGGCGTGGCTGCATTGTAAAAATAGTTTTAGAGGCCCCCATCTTAGCTGTGCAGAGAAATGTTTGAATTTTTAAGTCAATTTCCTGCAATTCTACAAATTTCTACATGGAGCTAAGAGACATTTTTGTAGTTTTTAAAGCTAATTATCTACGATTGTACATGTTATGTCATGGAGCTAATGTAAAATTGAGCAGTTTTAAAGCAAACATCCTGCAACTGTATTTTGCTCAAACATAATAAAATCTATACTGCTAAATTCATTGTTGGTGATTGTTAGTTCTCAAAGATTATATTATATACCTCCATTATATTTCCTACAAACTTTACATCTTGTTTTAGTCGTTTAAGTTTACACTGAAAGCGTTTTTCCATCCCGAAATGTATCCATAAAAAAAAACTGTTTACACTGTTTGGACTAGGCGACACAAAAAAACGCTGTCCAAGTTTATCAATTGCAAAAAAATCCCTGTCCAGCACTGTCTATTCAAGCCCAGTCCATCCTACCCTCTCAGCACTGTCTATTCAAGCCCAGTCCATCCTACCCTCTCAGCACTGTCTATTCAAGCCCAGTCCATCCTACCCTCTCAGCACTGTCTATTCAAGCCCAGTCCATCCTACCCTCTCAGCACTGTCTATTCAAGCCCTGTCCATCCTAACCTAACTCAGCACTGTCTATTCAAGCCCTGTCCATCCTAACCTAACTCAGCACTGTCTATTCAAGCCCTGTCCATCCTAACCTAACTCAGCACTGTCTATTCAAGCCCTGTCCATCCTAACCTAACTCAGCACTGTCTATTCAAGCCCTGTCCATCCTAACCTAACTCAGCACTGTCTATTCAAGCCCAGTCCAACTCAGCCCAGTCTAATCCAGCCCAGCCTAACCTATTCTAACTCAGCCCAGTGTATCCAAGAGCTCTATTTTGATGTAATCTGACCAAAGCACTGGTTCCAATCCAAGTTCCGATGCGTTTACCTTTGTTGGATTACATTAAATTAGAGTTATTTGGCCACGCACAAGTGGTGGGTTTGGTCGTCGAAATGTGAATGCAAGAGCAGAAAATAATCCCATAACAACTGTAAATATGGTGGTGTATATTTGATGTTATGGGGCTGTTTCACTGGTCCTTGGATCCTTGTTAAGGTCAAAGGCATCATGAACTTTACCAGTAGCAGGACGTTTTGGCAAAAAAGCTGTTGCCTCTGACAGGAGGCTGAAACTTTGGCCCCAAGTGGATCTTCTAGCAAGATAATAATATAACGCCAAGCTGCACATCAAAATCCACAAACAAATGGTTAATTGGCCAAAAAAACAACATTTTGCAATGGCAATCTCAGTCTCAGAAACCCATTGAATTGGAGAGGGTAGACGAAGGATATCAAGGATCTGGAAGGGTTCTGTATGGAGGAATGGTCTAAGATCACTCCCAATGTGTTCAACTCATAAAACATTTTAGAGGCTCAGTGCTGTTATCCTCGCAAGGTGAGGTATTGTTAGGTATTGAAAACATGGGTGTCAATATTTTTTACCTCTACCTTTTTGAGAAAAAAAACATTATTACTTGTTAAAACCTGTCAAACACTGATGCCCTCTGGTGGCATTTTCTAAGTGACACATATTGTAAGCATTAGATACATTTCTGTTTCAAAACTGTTTCAAAACTATGTCCTACAAACACATGCTTACCACCATTAGAAAGGTAGGAACCTTTGGATTCCAATACAGAGCCAGAGAAAAGAAAAGCACAAAAATACATGCATATATATATATATATATATACAGTGCCTTCAGAAGTATTCAGACACCTTGACTTTTTCCACATTTTGTAATGTTACAGCCTTATTCTAAAATGGATTAAATAAAAACGTTTCCTCAGCATTCTACACACAATACCCCATAATGACAAAGTGAAAACAGGTTTTGCGAATTTGTTTGCAAATGTATAGAAAACAAAAACAGAAATGCCTTGTTTTCATAAGCATTTATGAAACTGAGCTCAGGTGCATCCTGTTTACATTGATCATCCTTGAGATGTTTCTACAACTTGATTGGAGTCCACCAGTGTTAAATTCAATTGATTGGACATGATATGGAAAGGCACACACCTGTCTATATAAGGTCCCACAGTTGACAGTGCATGTTAGAGCAAAAACCAAGCCATGAGGTCGAAGGAATTGTCCGTAGAGCTCCGAGACAGGATTGTGTCGAGGCACAGATCTGGGGAAGGGTATCAAAAAATGTATGCAGCATTGAAGGTCCTTAAGAGCACAATGGCCTCCATCATTATTAAATGGAAGAAGTTTGGAACCACTAAAACTCTTCCTAGATCTGGCAGCCCGGCCAAACTGAGCAATCGGGGGAGAAGGGCAATGGTCAGGGAGGTGCCCAAGAACCCGATGGTCACTCTGGCAGAGGTCTAGAGTTCCTCTGTGCAGATGGGAGAACCTTCCAGAAGGACAACCATCTCTGCAGCACTTCACCAATCAGGCCTTTATGGTGCCCAGTGAAGGTATCTAAATACTTCCCGAATGCACTGTACTGTATACAGAGCCTTCAGAAAGTATTCACACCCCTTGACTTTTTGCACATTTTGTTGTGTTCCAGCCTGAATTTAAAATGGATTAAATGTAGATGTTGTGTTCCAGCCTGAATTTAAAATGGATTAAATGTAGATGTTGTGTTCCAGCCTGAATTTAAAATGGATTAAATGTAGATGTTGTGTTCCAGCCTGAATTTAAAATGGATTAAATGTAGATGTTGTGTTCCAGCCTGAATTTAAAATGGATTAAATGTAGATGTTGTGTTCCAGCCTGAATTTAAAATGGATTAAATGTAGATGTTGTGTTCCAGCCTGAATTTAAAATGGATTAAATGTAGATGTTGTGTTCCAGCCTGAATTTAAAATGGATTAAATGTAGATGTTGTGTTCCAGCCTGAATTTAAAATGGATTAAATGTAGATGTTGTGTTCCAGCCTGAATTTAAAATGGATTAAATGTAGATGTTGTGTTCCAGCCTGAATTTAAAATGGATTAAATGTAGATGTTGTGTTTCAGTCTGAATTTAAAATGGATGAAATGTAGATTGTTGTGTTCCAGCCTGAATTTAAAATGGATTAAATGTAGATGTTGTGTTCCAGCCTGAATTCAAAATGGATTAAATGTAGATGTTGTGTTCCAGCCTGAATTTAAAATGGATTAAATGTAGATGTTGAGTCACTGTCCTTCACAATACCCCATACTGTCCAAGTGGAATTAAGTTTTTAGAATTTTTTTTAGAGAAAAATAACAATAATGAAAAGCTGAAATGTATTGACACAATAAGTATTCACATTTGCTTAACAACTCATATAATAAGTTGTATGGATTTACTGTGTGCATAGTGTTTAACATGATTTTTGAATGACTACCACATTTCTTTTTGAATGACTGCTTCACCACACATTCAAATATCTGTATGGTCCCTCAGTCGAGCAGTGAATTTCAAACACAGATTCAACAACAAAGACCAGGGAGGTTTTCCAATTCCCCCGCAAAGAAGGGCACCTATTGGTAGATGGGTAAAAATAAAAAAGCAGACATTAAGTATCACTTTCAGAATGGTGAAGTTAATAATTACACTTTGGATGGTGTATCAATGCACCCAGTCCCTACAAAGATACAGGTATCATTCGTAACTCAGTTGCCGGAGAGGAAGGAAGCCACTCAGGGATTTCACCATGAGGCAATTGATGACTTTAAAACAGTTACAGAGTTTAATGGCTGTGATAGGAGAAAAGTAAGGATGGATCAACAACATAGTAGTTACTCCACAAAACTAACCTAAATGAAAGAGTGAAAAGAAGGAAGACTGTACAGAATAAAAATATTCCAAAGCATGCCTCCTGTTTGCAATAAGGGACTAAAGTAATGCTGGAAAAGATGTGGCAAAGAAATGAACTACAAATTAATTCAAAGTGTTATGATTGGGGCAAATCCAATACAACACATCACTGAACACCACTCTTCATATTTTCATGCATGATGGCTGCATCATGTTATGGCTATGCTTGACATCTGCAAGAACTAGGGAGTTTTTCAGGATAAAAATAAATGGAATAGAGCAAAGCACAGGCAAAATACTAGAGGAAAACTTCATTCAGTCTGCTTCCCAACAGACACTAGGAGACAAATTCACATTTCAGTAGGAAAATAACCTAAAACACAAGGCCAATTATACACTGAAGTTGCTTACCATTGAATGTTAATGAGTGGCCTAGTTAGAGTTTTGACTTAAATCAGCTTGTAAATCAATGGCAAGACTTGAAAATGGCTGTCTAGCAATGATCAACAACCAACTTGAGAGAACTTGAAGAATTAAAAAAAAAATACATTGTAATATTGTACAATCCAAGTGTGCAAAGCTTTTAAAGACCAGATATGCTCACAGCTGTAATCTCTGCCGAAGGTGATTCTAAAATGTATTGACTCATAATTATGTAAATTAGATATTTCTATATTTAATTTTCAATAAATTTACAAACATTTCGAAAACCATGTTTTCCATTTGTCATGATAGGGTATCGTGTGTGGATGGATGAGAGAAAAAAAAATATTTCATCCATTTTGAATTCAGGCTGTAACACAACAAAATAAGTCAAGGGGTATGAATACTTTCTGAAGACACTGTATATATATATATTATCTTTTTTTCTTTATTTTGGGGGGAGGGTTGGGTCCCAAATTGTCTCCATGTTAGGGAATAAGACATTTGAAAGTCTAGGTTTGAAATAAAATATGTCACCAATGATCCTAAAAAAATTACAAATAATAAAAAAAAACGAATGACTTTTACCTAATGGTGGCGCTCTAAACATGCTAGCGCTGAGCGATTAACTAATGTGTTATTTTTCTGTTGTTGACCAATGTCGGTTCAGTCATTTGAATTCCATTTAGTTCTATTTTTTTTGTGAGCCAAACGCTCTGTTTCTCTAGACAGAAATCAAATAATTAATGACAGAAATCAAGTCAAGAACGATGTGGGACGCTGGGCTGAAGGGAGTTTTCAGTCAGCAAATATTCAAACTAGTTTAGCTACAATGACTACAATAATCCATTGCGCCTATTCTTTCTGGCTCAGACAGAGATGGATACACTTTTACGCCTGCTACTTTATGTTAGATACACACAGACCGCATGAGAGAGGAATGTACAAACACAAGGAGAGAGAGGGATAGAGATAGTTCGTGAAAGTATGCCTTATCTACTTTGAAGAACTAGTAAAATGATTTTGTCAGACAGCTCTGCTGCATACTTAGGCAGGCTAGCCTAGCTAAATAGGATGACTAAAGACAGTACAGTATTTGGAGCACAGAGAGAACGTTGTCTGGCTGGCTTGCTGCTTCTGCCTGATCAGAGATAAGATGATGACTTTAAGGAATGAAAATAATAAGTCATCAAATAAATACTAAGTCATATACACAACTGAAATATTTTTTTATTTCATAGTAATTTCCTATTTTTCTATTGATGTCTACCCAATGTGGACCTTAAAGAGACAATGGAATATTTTCAGTGTTTTGGCAATTGAATGTTTTTAACTTACATTAAAAAGCTCTAAAATCATTTTATTGTCATTATTGTCCCCCGCGTTGAAATTGGGAAGGGGCTGTGGATCGGTCTCCGTCCGTATGTATGTTTGTACGTTCATTAGTCTCACACAATATCACAATATCTCAGACAGCACTGGGACGATTTTGACGAAACATTTACAAAATGACACTGATTGGCCCAAGGCGGGAGCTATAATAATTAACTGAAATTTGTAGTCACACTAAAATATGCATAAATTCCCATAGGAACACAGACATTTTAAAAGTGCGGGGCTTGTGCAAAGTGCCATGTCTTCGTGTTTTGTCTTACAGGAATGTACATATGAGGAGATAGCTGAAGTCGTAACCTTTCACTGATGTAATCTGATCTCATGTATGATTTCCGGTTCGTCCACTAGATCGCAGCAGAAGATCACATGGCGTGACTTGGCCACTTGAAACCAGATGCGTCTGGTTTGATCTGTGCGAAAATGGCTGAAAGGATTTTCAAGCCTTATGTCATAAAATGACCATAGCGATCGGGGATTTTAAGGTATCCTGTAAAAATGACATTGCCAGCAGTAAAAAGACAAGTGCTGTAGCTTTGGAATGATATGTCCCTTTCTTAAGCTCCGCGGACCAGGTACCAGGTCCAAAACAACCACTCAGAGTTTAACAGGTTACAAAATCGCACATTTTTCGGAGCATACAATATAGCTCAGCATTTAAATTATTTATTTTAAACAGTCATTTTTGCTCATCTTTTTCAAGGGTGTCAATCATTTCAGACCCCACTGTATGTGTGTACACACATTCAGTGGGGTAAAATACTTAAGTAAAAATACTTTAAAGTATTACTTAAGTAGTTTTTTTGGGGTATCTGTGCTTTACTTTACTATTTATATGTTTGACTACTTTTACTTCACTACATTCCTAAAGAAAATGATGTGCTTTTTACTCCATACATTTTCCCTGACACCCAAAAGTACTAGTTACAATTTGAATGCTTAGCAGGACAAGAAAAAGGTTCAATTAACACACTTATCAAGAGAACATTCCTGGTCATCCCTACTGCTTCTGATCTGGTGGATTCACTAAACACAAATGCTTTGTTTGTCTGAGTGTTGGAGTGTTCCCCTGGCTGTCAAAAACAGTAATAAAAAAGGAAATCGTGCCGTCTGGTTTGCTAAATAAAAGGAATTTGATGTATAGCATTTACTTTTACTTTGTACTTTTACTCAAGTATGACAATTGAGTACTTTTTCCACCTCTATACTTAAGTACATTTAAAACCAGATAGTTTTAGACTTTTACTCAAGTAGTATTTTAAAGGATGACTTCAATTTTACTTGAGACATTTTATATTAAGTTATCTTTACTTTTACTCAAGTACGACAATTGAGTACCTTTTCCACCTCTGCACACACTAACACACAGAACGGTGTGTTTCTGACACACACTAACACACAGAACGGTGTGTTTCTGACACACACTAACACACAGAACGGTGTGTTTCTGACACACACTAACACACAGAACGCTGTGTTTCTGACACACACTCACACACAGAACGGTGTGTTTCTGACACACACTCAAACACAGAACGGTGTGTTTTTGACACACACTAACACACAGAACGGTGTGTTTCTGACACACACTCACACACAGAACGGTGTGTTTCTGACACACACTAACACACAGAACGGTGTGTTTCTGACACACACTAACACACAGAAACGTGTGTTTCTGACACACACTAACACACAGAAAGGTGTGTTTCTGACACACACTAACACACAGAACGGTGTGTTTCTGACACACACTCACACAAAACGGTGTGTTTCTGACACACACTAACACACAGAATGGTGTGTTTCTGACACACACTCACACACAGAACGGTGTGTTTCTGACACACTCAGAACGGTGTGTTTCTGACACACACTAACACACAGAACGGTGTGTTTCTGACACACACTAACACACAGAACGGTGTGTTTCTGACACACACTAACACACAGAACGGTGTGTTTCTGACACACACTAACACACAGAACGGTGTGTTTCTGACACACACTAACACACAGAATGGTGTGTTTCTGACACACACTCACACACAAAACGGTGTGTTTCTGACACACACAGAACGGTGTGTTTCTGACACACACTAACACACAGAACGGTGTGTTTCTGACACACACTAACACACAGAACGGTGTGTTTCTGACACACACTAACACACAGAACGGTGAGTTTCTGACACACACTCACACACAGAACGGTGTGTTTCTGACACACACTAACACACAGAACGGTGTGTTTCTGACACACACTAACACACAGAAAGGTGTGTTTCTGACACACACTAACACACAGAACGGTGTGTTTCTGACACACACTAACACACAGAACGGTGTGTTTCTGACACACACTCACACACAGAACGGTGTGTTTCTGACACACACAGAACGGTGTGTTTCTGACACACACTAACACACAGAACGGTGTGTTTCTGACACACACTCACACACAGAACGGTGTGTTTCTGACACACACAGAACGGTGTGTTTCTGACACACTAACACACAGAATGGTGTGTTTCTGACACACACTAACACACAGAACGGTGTGTTTCTGACACACACTCACACACAGAACGGTGTGTTTCTGACACACACTAACACACAGCGTTGGAGTCAGAGGAGAAAAGTGTCATAGAAGCAATAGGTAGCCCTTTCTCATGGCTCTAACCCCTTAACCATGCAGTATAAAGAACACCATGACTTCCCTATCAGATACCACTCTTGGCCATGTACGAATTATATGTACCACACGCTTGATACTGTAAACCCTATTAGCAGTGACTAGTACTGATAACCACTTTATCGAGGGAAAATGTACCAGTGGTGGGACAGGTACCCAACTATCATACTTGAGTAAAAGTAAAGATACCTTAAAAGAAAATGACTTAAGTAAAAGTAAAAGTCAACCAGTAAAATTTTACTTGAGTAAAAGTCTAAAAGTATTTGGTTTAAAATATATTTAAGTTTCAAAAGTAAATGTAATTTCTAAAATATACTTAAGTATCAAAAGTAAAAGTATAAATCATTGCAAATTCCTTATATTAAGCAAACCAGATGGCACAATTTTCTTGTATTTAAAATTACGGAAAGCCAGGGGTACACACCAACAGTCAGACATAATTTACAAATGAAGCATTTGTGTTTAGTGAGTCCGCCAGATCAGAGGCAGTAGGGATGACCAGGGATGTTATCTTGACAAGTGTGTGAATTTGACTATTTTCCTGTCCCTCTAAGCATTCAAAATGTAACGAGTACTTTTCAGTGTCAAGGAAAATGTATGTAGTTAAAAGTACATTATTTCCTTTAGGAATGTAGTGAAGTAAAATAAAAGTTGTCAAAAATATAAATAGTAAAATAAAGTATAGATACCCAAAAAAACTCCTTAAGTAGTACTTTAAAGTATTTTTACTTAAGTACTTTACACCACTGGCTATGACTGTGAAATGTGATTGTCTCATCTAGCTATCCTAAGATGAATGCACTAATTGTAAGTCAATCTGGATAACAACTAAAATGTGAATGTAAAAATGTATAAAATAGGAACCCTGTCTACTATGGACAATGTATACTGTAGTGCACTTGATAACATACATATTAATGTTGACTTACAATGTACAGTTGGAACAGCCACCAGAGATAATCTTCAAGTCTTGTGTTTTAAATGGACTACACCAGAATGTGTTTCGTAAGGACACGTCTCTCAAAGAGGACAGAGTTAGTTGAAGATGACAATAGATGGTCCTGTGTATTGTGGCTAATAGATGCGTGGTATCGCTGCTATAAAACTATTCACTTCTGGAGCCTAAATCATCCACTACAGCCACTTTGTTTCCTGTTTCATAACCTGAGAATTAAATCATCCACTACAGCCACTTTGTTTCCTGTTTCATAACCTGAGAATAAAATCATCCACTACAGCCACTTTGTTTCCTGTTTCATAACCTGAGAATAAAATCATCCACTACAGCCACTTTGTTTCCTGTTTCATAACCTGAGAATAAAATCATCCACTACAGCCACTTTGTTTCCTGTTTCATAACCTGAGAATAAAATCATCCACTACAGCTACTTTGTTTCCTGTTTCATAACCTGAGAATAAAATCATCCACTACAGCCACTTTGTTTCCTGTTTCATAACCTGAGAATAAAATCATCCACTACAGCCACTTTGTTTCCTGTTTCATAACCTGAGCGCAGGTGGATGATAGTTGCTTCATATAACACGCACGCACGCACGCACACACACACACACACGTGCACGCACACGCACACACACATATCTGCTCTTAAGTAACAGACTAAAAGTTCACTAAATAAACACTGAAGAGTTGTTCAGTAGAGGAGAGCTGTGGAGCTGTGAGAATATATTTCCTACAGGCTAAAACACACACGTGTCCCAATGAAAATAAGAGAAAATCTCTCAGTCAGCCACTAACATAATGAAAATAAGAGAAAATCTCTCAGTCAGCGACTAACATAAACCAGATGTTTATTACCAACATCCCCTATTACTAATATGAGCTATAAAATTCCACATAACCAAAATAAAAACTCCATTTCACTTTGTCAAATTCATTGTGCTTTAAAAAGGATTTATAGGGAACCGACTAGTTGGGTTAGACTGAGAGTTCTGCCTGTTCAACTCAAAATGCTTTCATCTATTCATCTACTGACAACAATGTGCTCTTCTCAAAGCATCATCAGATGTTTAATGTGTGTGTTCGTGTGTTTGTGTCTGTGTGTGTGCGCACGTGTGTGTGTATGTGGGTGTGTTTACGATCCTGTCGCTGATAAATGTAATAAGATTATATTAATCGCGGATTCTCAGTTAGGGTTCAGAGTTCAATCCATCGCTTTTGATTTATTCATATTTATTCAAATATAGGCCTGACACAACTCACCCATTGGCTGTAAATGCTAAAATGCCAAGGCCCTCTGGGATCAGCCAATCACAGAGGCTTGTGTGGATCTGTGTGGCGTGTGATTAGCTTTATGGTTCGTTGCCTGGGTGACTTCTCTTCTGTTTGAATATTAGTCAGGCTATACCTTGTGACAGATATCCTGCATGTGTGTGTGTTAGCATGTGTGTGTGTTAGCATGTGTGTGTGTGTCTGACTGCACCCCAACCTGCATTTAATCCTGGCACCCAGGGCTGTGGTTACTCTCCTGACCCTGAGAGCCAAAGAGAACACGTGCACACACACACACACACACACACACACACACACACACACACACACACACACACACACAGAGAGACACTTCTAAGTTTCCTTGGCAGCTCCACAGCTGGGAGCAATGAAGGGTCCATCGGAGTGATTCAGAGAACACCCCACAATTGCCTGACAGAGAAGCCCAAATTGTTAATGGGGACCACACTAATTTCCCCGTTTCTAAAGGAAGCTTTTTTCTTTTTTTCTACTCCTCTCTCTCCCTCAGCTTGTGTTGTGGTCACATTTTAAACTGTGTTTGAGAGAGTGTGTGTATAAACGTGTGAATGTACGTGGGCATGCGTGTGTATAGGTCTATGTTTGTCTATAAGTGTGTAGCTGGAAAACAATGAGTCCTCCATGGCTGTTCACTGTGTTAATCAGCTCTATGCAGAGGTGGGACCAAGTCACTATTATTCAAGTCACTAGTTCCAGGTGTAGATTTATTTACAGCTCTTGGTGATCCAATGGTTAGGCGCCATATCATACACAATATACAAGTAGATTTAACAAATATACACGGTCAATAGCCCTAAAGGTATAGCCTCTGTATCAGGCTTTAACCTGTCCAATCTGAGAAGCCAAATGTAATCTGTCTAACAGGAACAGGTAGGTCTACATAATAAGCACCGTACAATTACAACCAATAAACTGGTTCTACAATGTAAAGGACATTTCCAAATCCATTGTTACATTTGTACATTCGTCTTAATCAGACATAATGTTTATTAATGATATTCCAACACCATGCATACATGTAACAATCATTTTCTCTTGTTCAACGCCCTGAGTCGAGCGCAGGCCACGTCCAGAAGCCTATTTCTATGTGCACTAAGACGCTCGCGCTCCTAATACGAACAACAAAAATGACAGGGACATAGGACACAGACACACGGAACTCCGACATAAATATGAACAAAGGAAACTATATATTGAATTAAATAAACAGAACTTCTACCTCATGAGTCTTTTGCGAATGTTCAGGTGTACTATAAACATCGCGCTCACCCAGAGCAGAGTAAGAAATGATTGGCTATAAAATGAAAGTGTATCGTAGGCCTATCAAACATGAAACAGAAATGTCTACGTGTTGTAAGGTAATGGAACGATTAAACGCTAGCAATTATTGTAGTATTAGATGGAATATAGATTTACAACACAGGGCCTATGCATTTAAATGTGAAAACAACAGCCAATATTTCAACAAGAGAAAAAAATCACTCTCCACTGGCGAGAGTTTGGAGATTGCAAATGAAGATCCACGCCTACAGTAATATTTGATTTTTAACAACACCAAAAGACCAGTAGACCTATGCTAGTAATTGTTGCCCAATTGCTGGGTGAGCTTGCAAAGTAACAGTTCATGTTCTTTATCATCAAACATTTTGGCATATTTATTTATTATGACAATCCTCTCCCCTTAGCACCGGATCCTATAGCTGTAGCCTACAACAAATCAGCAAGCTAGCTCACCGACCTGTGTTGATTGACAGTTTGCTGGTCCAATAAGAGTGCCAATTGTGTTTCACTAGCCAATATGTTGCAGTTTTATTTTTTGCAAGGGTGATGCTGCAGCTCTACTGACTCTGGCTGCATGTAGATTCATCCATGTAGACTGTGACATAAAATGAGTGATATTACAAAACCTGGCCAGATAATTTCAAGTCATCA
>NC_042986.1:34078560-34083560 GCF_901001165.1 Salmo trutta | reverse complement strand
CCCTTCCTGAGGGGTTCCCTGGAGTAGGTCGAGTATGGGGGGATGTGGGGGGGGGGGGGCGTGGGGGGACATGGAGGGATACTGGGATGTGGGGGGACGTGGGGGGACATGGGGAGGTAAGGGGTGATATGGGGGCCTTGGCTCACCCTAAGGGGCTGAGATGTGGTTCTGTCTGGGCCGGGTCATTACAGGGTTATCAAACACACACATACGCACAAACACGTGCAAGCACGCACAAACACACACATGCACTTACACAGTTTGCCACAGTTTGACCTCGCTCTGCCGCCTCTGTCTACAGCCCTAGGACATGTTCCCTCTACAGTCCCAGGACCCGTGTGTATGTATGTGTGTGTGTGTCATGCTCAGCCCACTCTGTCTACAGCCCAGGGCCTTATTCCGCCCCTGAGCCCCGATACCAGCGACAGGATCCAATTAACGCTAATCTCACTGAGTTAATGGTGTTAGCAGGACCGCTAAGTTAGCCTAGCACCATTACACACAATGGCTCTCTCTCTGTGTGTGTGTGTGTGTGTGTGTGTGTGTGTGTGTGTGTGTGTGTGTGTGTGCGTGCGTGTGTGCGTCTGTGCGTGTGTGTGTGTGTGTGTGTGTGCGTGTTGGCTCCACTCTAAATCAGCCTAAAGCCTGTCAGATGACAATAGTGGACTGCTTAAGTCTGATCATGCCGATTTGATTATTGTGAGATCTGTCTGTCCAATTCCTCATTATTTAAGGTTCCGTATGACACATAAGTCATTTATCAGACATCCTACTCCATATTAAATATAATTTATCATTCTTCAAAGATACTAATCACTTGTATGCTTCTTAACATATTTCCCATGGCTTTGTGGGTTGCGTTGTGGCTTTGATTCCCACACGGGCCACATACTGAAGTACTTTATGTCAAATTACCATATTATTATGATTATTGTATTGTCTGAGTCTGAGTGGAAACTCTGTCAAGTTTATGAAATGCTGTTACTACTTGTGTGGCAATGGCGTGCATTTTACCATCTTACCATTGTTTGACATTGTTTGATTAAGACTGCTGAAACTACAGCCAGCATTCCTTAGCAGCCGAATACACCCAGACATCACTATCACACAGTCAGTAGCACATATCTTCTCAATTCTGTGTTGTTTGCAACAATAAATTATGGGTTACACATTTTCCCAAGTGCCGGTGTGTGCAAGGGTGTGTGTGTGCGCGCGTGTCTGTGTGCGTGTGTGCGTGCGTGTGCATGTGTGCATGTGTAACACACATAATCTTTGGAATGACATCCTCCCGTGTCACATTTCCAAATTAATCATGGAAAACCCAGTCTCCACCCAGTGCTCCCGGCATTTTCCGGCTAGGCCAGGACCCGTAGGAGTAGTAAAATGAAAATAAGATGTTTCATTGTCACATACACCGGATAGGTGCAGTGAAATGTGTTGTTTTACAGGGTCAGCCATAGTAGTACAGCGCCTCTGGAGGAAATTGGGGTTAACTGTCTTGCTCAAGGGCACATCGTCAGATTTTTCAACTTGTCGGCTCAGGTGTTCAAAACAGCAACGGTTACTGGTCCAACGCTCTTAACCACTAGGCAAAAGCCCTACAGTAACTTCAGAAAGTATTCACACCTATTGACTTTTTCAAAATGTTGTTGTGTTACAGCCTGAATAGAACATGGATTTAGTTTACTCTTTTTATGTATAAATAATGAAAAGTTGAAATGTCTTGAGTCAGGTATTCAACCCTTTTGTCATGGCAAGCCTAAATAAGTTCAGGAGTAAACATTTGCTGAACAAGCCACATAATAAGTTGCAGGGACTCACTCTGTGTGAAATAAGTGCTTAACATGATTTTTGAATGACCATCCCATTTCTGTAACCCACACATACAATTCACCCTCAGTCGAGCAGTGAATTTCAAGAACAGATTCAACGACAAAGATCAGGGAGGTTTTCCAACGCCTCGCAAAGAATGGCACCTATTGGTAGATGGGTAAAAATGTAATAAAGCAAACAATGAAAAGCCCTTTGAGCATGGTGCAGTTAATAATTACACTTTGGATGGTGTATCAATACACACAGTCGCTACAAAGGTACAGGCGTCCGAACTCAGTTGACAGAGAGGAAGGAAGCCCAATGGTGATTAATAATGGCACTGGAGGGGATGGCTGCCGTTTTACAGGCTACTAAGCAACTGTGCTATGTTGCTTGTTTTTCGCATTGTTTGTACATTTTGTACATTTCTTATGACCGAAAAGAGCTTCTGGACATCAGAACAGCGATAACTCCCCTTGAACTGGACAATGATTTTTTTCTTTAATGAGTCTGACGCAAAGGATATAATGCTTTGTCAAGACTAGGCCCAAATCCTGTCATCAGCGTGATGAAAAGACGGAGGAAAAGGGGGAGGAGGGCAGGGTGCCTGAATTTGCAGACGAGTAGCTAAACCACCACTTCTATCCGTATTATTGGCCAACGTGCAATCATTGGAAAACATACTGGACAATCTACGATTAAGACTATCCTACCAATGGGACATTAAAAACTGGAATATCTTATGTTTCACTGAGACGTGGCTGAAAGACGACATGGATAATATACAGCTGGCTGGCTTCTCTGTGGCTTCTCTGTGCATCGGCAGGACAGAGCAGCTGTCTATTTGTCAATAACTGTTGATGCGTGAAGTCTAGTATTAAAGAAGTCTCGAGGTATTGCTCACCTGAGGTAGAGTACCTCATGATAAGCAGTAAACCACACTATTTACCAAGAGAGTTTTCATCAATATTATTCGTAGCTGTCTATTTACCACCACAAACTGATGCTGGCATTAAGACAACACTCATCGAGCTGTATAAGGCCTTAAGCAAACTAGAACATGCTCATCCAGAAGTGGCACACCTAGTGTCCAGGGACTTTAATGCATGAAAACTTAAACCTGTTGCACCACATTTCTACCAGCATGTCACATGTGCAACCAGAGGAAAAAACTCTAGACCACCTTTACTCCACACACAGCGACGCGTACAAAGCTCTCCCTTATCCTCCATTTGGCAAATCTGACCATAATTATATCCTCCTGATTCCAGCTTACAAGCGAAAACTAAAGCAAGAAGTAACAGTAACTCGCTCAATACAGAAGATGACGTAATCTCAATAACACACTACACTGCCCTTTCTCACCTGGACAAAAGGAACACCTATGTGAGAAAGTTGTTCATTGACTACAGCTCAGCTTTCAACACCATAGTGCCCTGGGACTAAACAGCTTCCTCTGCAACTGGATCCTGGACTTCCTGATGGGCCGCCCCCAGGTGGTGAGGGTAGGTAACAACACATCTACCGCGCTGATCCTCAACTCTGGGGCGCCTCAAGGGGGCGTGCTTAGTTCCCTCCTGTACTCCCTGTTCACCCACGACTGCATGGCCAAGCATGACTTCAACAACACCATTAAGTTTGCTGACGACACAACAGTGGTAGGCCTGATCATCGACAATGATGAGATAGCCTATAGGGAAGAGGTTCGAGACCTGGCAGTGTGGTGCCAGGACAACAACCTCTACCTCAACGTGAGCAAGACAAAGGAGCTGATCGTGGACAATTGGAAAAGGAGGGCCGAACAGGCCCCCATTCTCATTGACGGGGCTGAAGTGGAGCGGGTTGAGAGTTTCAAGTTCATTGGTGTCCACATCACCAACTAACTATCATGGTACAAACACACCAAGACAGTAGTGAAGAGGGCACGACAACACATATTCCCCCTCAGGAGACTGAAAAGTTTTGGCATGGGTCCAGATCCTCAAAAAGTTATACAGCTGCACCATCGAGAGCATCCTGACCGGTTGCATCACCGCCTGGTATGGCAACTACTCAGCATCTGACCATAAGGCGCTATAGAGGCTAGTGCATATGGTCCATTACATCACTGGGGCCAAGCTTCCTGACATACAGGACCTATATACTAGGCGGTGTCAGAAGAAGGTCCCAAAAAGATTGTCAAAGACTTCAGTCACCCAAGTCATAGACTGTTCTCTCTGCTACAGCACGGCAAGCGGTACCGGAGCACCAAGTCTAGGACCATACATAAGGCTCCTTAACAACTTCTACCCCCAAGTCATAAGACTGCTGAACAATCAAATGGCCACCTGGACTATTTACATTGAACCCCCTTGTTTTTACACTGCCACTACTCGCTGTTTTTCTATACATAGTCACTTTACAAATGACCTCGACTAACCTGTAACCCTGCACATTGACTCGGTACCGGAACACTCTGTTTATATCCTCGTTATTGTTAGGTCATTTTCTTTTGTTACTTTCATTAGATTTTTTGGATTATTTGTTTATTTAGTAAATATTTTATTAACTCTCTTGAACTACATTGTTGTTGTATTGTTGTATTCTGCCCACGTGACAAATAAAATAATATTTGATTTGATTTTAAACCAGTTACATAGTTAAATGTGATAGGAGAAAACTGAGGATGGATCAATAGCATTGTAGTTACTCCACAATACTCACCTAAATAATAGAATGAAAAGAAGGAAGTGTAACGTCCGTCGTTAAAGGTAGACCAAGGCGCAGCGTGGGTTGGGTTCATCATATTTTATTTAACGGTGAACCAGCAAAAACAAAACAATGAACACAACGAACGAAAAGTTTTGCCGGCTACTCACAGCAATACAAAAACAAGATCCCACAAACACAGGTGGAAAAAAAGGCTGCCTAAGTATGGTTCCTAATCAGAGACAACGATAGACAGCTGCCTCTGGTTAGGAACCATACTCGGCCCAACACAAAGAAATACAAAACATAGAATGCCCACCCCACACCCTGACCTAACCACATAGAGAAACAAACCCTCTCTCTCAGGTCAGGGCGTGACAGTACCCCCCCCCAAAGTTGCGGACTCCCGGCCGCAATCCTGAACCTATAGGGGAGGGTCCGGGTGGGCATCTATACTTGGCGGCAGCTCCGGTTCGGGGCGTAGCCCCCACAACGCCCGC
>NC_042986.1:34068560-34073560 GCF_901001165.1 Salmo trutta | reverse complement strand
TTCAGCGGCGGTCTGCAGCCCAGAGTCTTCAGCGGCGGTCTGCAGCCCAGAGTCTTCAGCGGCGGTCTGCAGCCCAGAGTCTTCAGCGGCGGTCTGCAGCCCAGAGTCTTCAGCGGCGGCCTGCAGCCCAGAGTCTTCAGCGGCGGCCTGCAGCCCAGAGTCTTCAGCGGCGGCCTGCAGCCCAGAGTCTTCAGCGGCGGCCTGCAGCCCAGAGTCTTCAGCGGCGGCCTGCAGCCCAGAGTTTTCAGCGGCGGCCTGCAGCCCAGAGTTTTCAGCGGCGGCCTGCAGCCCAGAGTTTTCAGCGGCGGCCTGCAGCCCAGAGTTTTCAGCGGCGGCCTGCACCCCAGAGTCTTCAGCGGCGGCCTGCACCCCAGAGTCTTCAGCGGCGGCCTGCAGCCCAGAGTCTCCAGCAATGATCTACAGTCCTGTTCCTTCGACGACGATCCACGGTCAGGTGGTAATAAAGCAGAAGGATCAGCGGGGGGAGCAGGGAGTACACCCAGAACCGGAGCCGCCTCCTATGCTGGAGGTTAAGGTTATGTGGACTGCATTTGATCCGCCATAGACTTTTGTCACCCTCCCTACCCTCCCTTTGTGTTTTGTGGTTGTTTGTTGGGTTTTCATTGTTGCATTCGGAGTCTGCACCTTTGGGGGTGGGGTACTGTCACGTCCTGACCCTAGTAAGATGTCATTTTCTATAGTAGAGTAGGTCAGGGTGTGACAGGGGGTGTTTTGGGTTGTTCTATGTTTTCTATTTCTATGTTGGGGTTGTTTGGGTTGATCTCCAATTGGAGGCAGCTGATCCTCGTTGCCTCTGATTGGAGATCATATTTAAGTAGGGGTTTTTCTTCCTGGGTTTTGGTGGGTAGTTTTCTGTTTAGTGTATGTCACCTGACGGAACTGTTGTCGGTCGCTTTGTTGTTTTGTTAAAAAGTATATTAATTAAAAGTAAATTTGAGCACTATACACGCTGCGCCTTGGTCCCCTTTAGATGACCCACGTTACATTATCTATGGATGTAATATTTCATCATTATTTATCAGGCACTGTTTCTATGGTCCCATGTACCACTTTTCCAGACCATGTTTTCAGATTTGACATTATTGTAAACTCACTTTATTAGGTACACCTATCTAGTACTGGGTAGGACCCCCTTTTGCCTCCACAACAGCCTAAATTATTCACGGTGTTGTACGTTAAGAAATTCCCTTCTGCACACCACTGTTTTAAACGGCTGTTATTTGAGCACTTGTGGCCTTTCTGTTAGCTTGAGTCTGGACATTGTCCTCTGACCTCTCTCATTAACAAGGGGTTTTTACCCACAGAACTGAAAGTGTTTTGTTTATCGCACCATTCTCCTTAAACTCTAGAGGCTGTAGTGCGTATAAATCCCAGGAGGGCAGCTGTTTCTGAGATGCTGGAACCACCATGTTAGGCACCAACAATCATACCACCATCAAAGTTGCTTAGATTACGCATCTTGCCTGTTCTGTTTGGTCGAACAACAACTAAAGCTCTCTACTCTATATATTGAGTTGCAGGCAGCCACATGATTCGCTGTTCGAAGGAGCAGGCTATTTGCGTTAACACGCACGTGTACCTAATAAAGTGGCCATGAGTGTATGTATGCAGGCCTTTGTAATTGCTTTTCCAATACTGCCAACTTGTTACTGATGATTGATTTCACATTGTGGTACGAGTATATAGTGAAATGAGTGGTATCCATCTACAACAACATGGCGATAACATGGAGCCAGCAGGTGATCCAGGTCACAATGGAGGTCAAGCAGGGGGAGGAGGAAGACGAGGAAGACGTGGTGGTCAACGGAATGGCAGGGGACAAGCACCCCTTCTGAGAGGTGGTCGTGGGTCTCGTTTGAGAGGTGTGGGGGAACGTGGTAGAGGACAAGGCCACGGACCAAAACAGCGGCAGCAACAGCAAAGAGTGTCCAATGAAATCTGAGCAATAGTTGTTGACCATGTTGTAAATCATGGCATGACAATGACTGAGGCAGATACAATGATTCAACCAAACCTCAGAAGATCAACCATGGCCTCAATCATCAGAACGTTCCTCAATGAGAACCGGTAAGTCTTCAGCATGCACTAAACATTAGGCTACTCTCAACTGTCAAATGACTGTATACTGCATGCCAATGTGTACCACAGAGTAGGTGATGTGATTAAATTTGTTCTTACTGTCATTTTCCCTGCAGAATGGAGACTAGGCCAAATAGGGGAGGCAGAGGCAAAATTCTGACTGACCAACAAGAGCGGGCTATGGTCAATTTGGAGCTGGATGCTAATGAAAACCATCACAAATTCCTCTTTTTGGATGAGGCAGGCTTCAACCTGGCCAAGACAAGGAGGAGTGGTCGGAATTTAATTGGCCAGCGGGCAACCATCCAAGTACCTGGACAACATGGGACCAACATCACCATGTGTGCAGCTATATCAGAAGATGGTGTGGTGGGACGCAGACCTCGTATTGGATCATATAACGCAGCTCTCCTTGTAACCTTCCTTGATGAGCTAAATCAGGTCTGTAGAGCTGATGGTGTGGTGGGACACAGACCTCGTATTGGATCATATAATGCAGCTCTCCTTGTAACCTTCCTTGATGAGCTAAATCAGGTCTATAGAGCTGATGGTGTGGTGGGACACAGACCTCGTGTTGGATCATATAACGCAGCTCTCCTTGTAACATTCCTTGATGAGCTAAATCAGGTCTGTAGAGCTGATGGTGTGGTGGGACACAGACCTCGTATTGGATCATATAATGCAGCTCTCCTTGTAACATTCCTTGATGAGGTAAATCAGGTCTGTAGAGCTGATGGCGTGACCTATGTCATTGTGTGGCATAATGTCAGGTTCCACCATGCTCAAATGGTGCAAGCACGGTTTCAGACCCATCTACAATTTACCACCCTGTACTTACCCCCATACTCTCCTTTCCTTAACCTGATTGAGGAATTTTTCTCCACATGGAGGTGGAAGGTATATGATAGGCGCCCTCACGAACAAGCCACCCTTCTCCATGCCATGGATGCAATGACATCATGGCAGACCAGAATCAGGCCTGGATTCACCATGCCCGAAGATTCTTCCCAAGATGTTTGGCTAATGAAAACATCCATTGTGATGTGGATGAAAACCTGTGGCCAAATCCACAAGACAGGGTTGATGGAAATATAGAAGTACAGTAATCAAGCCTTTGTTTTGCTTTTTACAGTAAGCCAGGTGAGGAACACTGCAGTTGACGTTTTACTGTCATTTTTGTACTTTTTGTTGCTAATAATTTTTTGCTTTCATTTAAAGAAACCTATGTTGTGATTTTATTGTATTTCATCAATACATTTCAGATTTTGTTCAATGTTTCCACTGTGTCTGTAGTATTCTCTCTACTAGTCATTTTACAGTGATGTGTAGTACCATAATGAAACAATGTTTCACTTATCTTGTACTATAATATTTAATGATAGTACGAACAACTACACAGTGAAACTTTCGGTATCTTGTGTGTGGGTGATCTAAATGAATGTTTATATATTATTTCATGATAAATTTGTCACTTGAACCAATGAATCATGAAATTGCAAGGTTTTTTAAACATATGAATGCACAATGCAATGTTTTGAACATTGGACAGCCTGTGATGACTATTTTGAGTTTTGTGTCTAGAGTTTTGAAAAATGACCACAAGGTTCTGTAATTAGTGCCAAAGTGATTGTAAAAAACTGTAACATCATATGATGCGAAAATCAGCATACCGGCTGTGTTTCTGTATTTCGAAAGTTATACAGTATATCTTGAAAACTTGATTTCTGGCATGCAAAACATTTTGGGACTATGTCAACAATAGACTAATGAAGCAAACACCAAAATATCCTTTTTGGGTGGAGTTTTCCTTTAAGACATACAGACAACAGTACAATGGGGTAAGGAGCCACATGATCTATGATCCATCATCTCTCCAGACAGACACACAGACAGAGACAGTGCAGTGTGAGATATAACATCTTACCAGAGAGTAGTCCTCTGCAACCAGGATGAAGCCATTGTTGTCTATCAGGTAACAGTTGATGTTCTGAAGAGGAGGCAGAGAGGAGAGAGGAGGAGGCGAGAGGAGGACAGAGAGGAGAGAGGAGGAGGAGAGATGAGGAGAGAGGAGGAGGACAGAGGGGAGAGAGGAGGAGGACAGAGAGGAGAGAGGAGGAGGAGAGAGGAAAGAGGAGGAGGACAGAGAGGGGGAGGACAGAGGGGAGAGAGGAGGAGGACAGAGAGGAGAGAGGAGGAGGACAGAGAGGAGAGAGGAGGAGGACAGAGGAGAGATGAGGAGGACAGAGAAGAGAGAAGGGGATGTCATCATAAAGTAAAGATAGCAGAAGGAGTGGAAGATGAAGAGGAAAGGAGACGGAGGAGAGAGGAGGAGGAGGAGGAGGAGGAGGAGGATGAGGAGATAGGAGGAGGAGAGAGGAGGAGTATGAAGAGGAAGGGAGAGGAAGAATAACATGTTTACAGTAAGTGAAGTTCTAGTGGAGTGAAGTCATCCAACTCACCTCATTATCACAGCTTATAGAACATCTCCCATCCAACGCTGCACACTGCAACACAATACAATAATGTGAGATACACACTTTCTATTTACACAAGCATCTTGTGTTGTTATCATTGTTGCCTAAGTTTGTGTGCTTATGTGCGTGTGTGTGTGTGTTTACCTGTCGGCTGGCTGTCCAGAACTTCCTTTGGAAAAACTCCAGCTTCATCTGGATCCCCACAGCTGGAAGAGAGGAGACAGCACCACGTAGACATTATGGCCACAGAACTGTGTCTGTATACTCTTCTGTCTGTGTGTGTTTCATTGTGATTCTGTGTGTGTGTGTTTGTGTGTTTGTGCATTTGTGTGTGTGTGTGTGTGTGTGTGTGTGTGTGTGTGTGTGTGTGTGTGTGTGTGTGTGTGTGTGTGTGTGTGTGTGTGTGTGTGGTGTGTGTGTGTGTAT
>NC_042986.1:34061060-34066060 GCF_901001165.1 Salmo trutta | reverse complement strand
CCTACCAATCTGGAAAACAGATCAATCAGGTACAGGGTACATGACAACCTGGTTCAAAACAGCTACAGGGAACATGACTATCTGGATCAAAACAGCTACTGGGAACATGGCTTCCTGTTTCAAAACAGCTACAGGAGACATGACAAGCTGGTTCAAAACAGCTACAGGAGACATGATAACCTGGTTCAAAACAGCTACAGGGAACATGTCAAGCTGGTTCAAAACAGTAACAAGGAACTTGACAACTTGGTTTAAAACAGCTACAGCGAACATGACAACCTGGTTCAAAACAGCTACTGTGAACATTACAAACTGGTTCAAAACAGCTACAGGGAACATGACAACCTGGTTCAAAACAGCTACAGGGAACATGACAACCTGGTTCAAAACATCTACAAGGGACTGTCACAGTATCCACAGAAAATGGTGGCGCTCGGCGGTCGTCGTCGCCGGTCTACTAGCTGCCGCCGATCTGTGTTTCTGTGTTCATTGTGTTTTGTCTGTCTAGGTCCGCACCTGTTTTCGTTTCTGTCATTAGTGGGGGAGGGGGGGGGTATTTAGTTTGTTCCTTTGGGGTTGTGTGTTGTGCGGGATTGTTGGTTTGTCAGCGGGGTTTTACGCTGTGGCCGTGTCTTCCCCATCGTTTTTATTGGAGGATTTATTTTCTCGCCGGGCTGCCGTGATTTTCCCTTTATGGATTACCTGTTTCCCTTTTGGGTATTGTGCACTCCCTGTGCCTTTTTGATCACCTAGTGTTTGGGTGTGAATAAACTTCGAGCTACTGGACATTATCTCCTGCATTTGACTCTGCTCCTTCCTCCTGCCCTAAATACCCGTGACAGGGACATGACAACCTGGTTCAAAACAGCTAAAGCGAAAATGACAACCTGGTTAAAAACAGCTACATGGAACATGACAACATGGTTCAAAACAGCTACATGGAACATGACAACCTGGTTCAAAACAGCTACATGGAACATGACAACATGGTTCAAAACAGCTACATGGAACATGACTTCCTGGATGAAAACAGCAACTGGGAACATCACTACCTGGATCAACACAGCTACAGGGAACATGACAAGCTGGTTCAAAACAACTACAGAGAAGATGACAAGCTGGTTCAAAACTGCTACAGGGAACATGACAACCTGGTTCATAATAGATACAGGAGACATGACAACCTGGTTCAAAACAGCTACAGGGAACATGACAACCTGGTTCAAAACAGCTACAAGGAACATGACAACCTGGTTCAAAACATCTACATGGAACATGACAACCTGGTTCAAAACTGCTACAGGGAGACATGACAAACTGTGTGTGTGTGTGTGTGTGTGTGTGTGTGTGTGTGTGTGTGTGTGTGTGTGTGTGTGTGTGTGTGTGTGTGTTTAGAGAGACATTAGAGAGTGCCGACATTAAACCAGTCAGATTCTTCACCTACCAATCTGGAAAACAGATCAATCAGGTACAGGGTACATGACAACCTGGTTCAAAACAGCTACAGGGAGACATGACAACCTGGTTCAAAACAGCTACTGGGAACATGGCTTCCTGTTTCAAAACAGCTACAGGAGACATGACAAGCTGGTTCAAAACAGCTACTGGGAACATGGCTTCCTGTTTCAAAACAGCTACAGGAGACATGACAAGCTGGTTCAAAAATGCGACAGGGAACATGACAAATTGGTTCAAAACATCTACAAGGACCTTGACAACTTGGTTCAAAACAGCTTCAGGGAGCATGACAACCTGGTTCTAATCTACTACAGGGAACATGACAACCTGGTTCAAAACAGTTTCAATCCCCAATTATTACTCTATCAAATCTAAGAATGTGCTTGCTTGGGTCATATGAATGTAGTTTATTGTACAGGGGCATATATAAGCCTTGCATGTCGCTCTCCCTCTCTCTCCCGCTCTCTCTCTCTCTCTCTCATACACACACACACACACACACACATGCAAACACACAAACACACACTATGCTGTCAGAGAGTAGCCGTGATTTAAAAGCAAAGAGTTTGCCTTAGAGCGTATCTTCGCTACAAACCCAGCACATGAGAAATCAGTTCAGAAAACACAAGATCACTCGTGAAATAACATACAGAGGATATTCAGGTGAAAGACGGCAACAGTCTCACAGTATCCATGCCTCCTAATGTACATGGTGTCTACTGAGAGTTTGTTAAAATGAGAGGCTGCCTGGATCTTTAACTTAAAGACCCTTGCTCCCTTCGGTCTCAACGTAGACTTTGATCTGAAGCCATTCTTGTGATTATTGTGACTTTTGCCATTGTAATTGTTTGTAAGCTTGTGTAGTCTAAAATGAATCTATGATCGTATGCTATCCATTTGTTTTTTGTATGCTGTTCTTTGTATGCCATTTTCATATTTGAGAATTAACCAATGATATTAGGCCACATTTGGCTATGATTACAGACATCTGTGTGTGTCCTTTGACACTATATAAACTAGTCACCCCACAGTGTTTGTCATTATACCCTGATGAAGACAGCTTGTCTGTCCAAACGTTGGATATTACATTTTGGCATCTGAGCTTCTAGAGTGTGCGGCTGTCCTTTATTTTCAAGTCTACTGAGAGTTGCCATGCACTGAGAGGGTCTGAATCAGCTGCCAGTCAACTTTATTTGGTTGTGATAAAATGATAGTCCTGTCAGTTTCTTTTATATTCTAAAATGTACTGTGTGTGTGTGTGTGTGTGTGTGTGTGTGTGTGTGTGTGTGTGTGTGTGTGTGTGTGTGTGTGTGTGTTTGTGCGCTGTAAGTGGGTCATGGAAGGTGTGTATAGGGATTAGGTAATGTTAATCTCTTTAACAGCTCCCCTGCCGTGCAGTCAGAGGCGGTATGCATTATGCAGTTAGAGGGGGTATGCAGTATGCAGTCAGAGGGGGTATGCAGTCAGAGGGGGTATGCAGTATGCAGTCAGAGGGGGTATGCAGTCAGAGGAGGTATGCATTATGCTGTCAGAGGGGGTATGCAGTATGCAGTCAGAGGGGGTATGCAGTATGCAGTCAGAGGGGGTATGCAGTCAGAGGGGGTATGCAGTCAGAGAGGGGTATAAAGTATGCAGTCAGAGGGGGTATGCAGTCAGAGGAGGTATGCATTATGCTGTCAGAGGGGGTATGTAGTCAGAGGGGGTATGCAGTATGCTGTCAGAGGAGGTATGCAGTCAGAGGGGGTATGCAGTATGCAGTCAGAGGGGGTATGCAGTCAGAGGAGGTATGCATTATGCAGTCAGAGGGGGTATGCAGTATGCAGTCAGAGGGGGTATGGATTCTGTCTCTCACAGAGAAATGACTACAGCTTTAGGGAATGTGGGTTTTCCGACTTTTTTACTTGATCATGCTCGAGTCAAATATCCGCTTTTCACCCCCTCAAATCATCATCATCTTCCTCATCGTCATCTTCAGCATTTTCATCATCACCATCATCATAATTATAATAATCTTCCTCTCCATCATCTACCTCAGCATCATCTTCCTCATCATCATCTTCCTTACCACCATCTTCTTCATGGTCATCACCTTTATAGTAACTAGGGCTGTATTTAGTTATTAGGGGTCGTCCAGAAGCAGTTTAATTATTTAAGCCAATAGTAAGATGTGTCCATGAAAAAAACCACAGGTTGACACAACACTAATCAGTAATTGAAAATATTTCCTGACAGCCCTAATATCATTAAATTAATGAGAGCTCTAGTAAGAACATATCAGCAGCACATCCAAGTGTTGTTGACAAATGAGGCTTTTTCATTTTAAAACATTTCCACCACTATATCTGACCTGTGAAATATTATCGCTAACACATACAGTATATACTGTATGCAATCTAGCAGACTCTTTCATTGAAAGCGACTTACAGTCATGCATGCATATCTTTTACCTACGAGTGGTCCCAGGAAGTCAACCACTATCCTGGCATTGCATGTGTCATGCTCTACCAACTGAGCTACAGACGACCAGATGTAATTGCTAAACTTCAAAATCCAGAGAATTACATTCTTGTGGTGTCTATCCATATTCAATCCATATCATTTGGACACTGCGGGGCTATCCATAAACGATTGCAACATTGTGTGTGTGCACGTGTGCATGTGTGTGCATGTGTGTGTGTGCGTGTGTGCGCGTGTGTGTGTACATGCGTGTGTGTGCGATGCGTGTGTGTGTGTGTGATAACCTCACCGAAGCTGACGTCTGGCTGTTGTAGTGAAGCATCTGCTGAAATAAATTCACTAATTATAAGCTTGTTATATAAAGAGCTTGTGAGCAGCATGAGAAAGGCTGTGAACCCTGTTACAAGATGAAGGGATGAGAGATGGATGGAGGAGGGATGAAATGGGGGAGGGAGGGCTGGAGGGTTGGTCATCAGCTTTTGTGCTTAATAACGTCCATCATTGAAAATGATTTCCTCATTTAGCTCAATCTGTCTCTTTCTCTCTCCTTCTCTATCTCCTGCCTGTCTTCCTACGCTTCCTCCGAGCAAGAGAGGCAATCTTTTTACAATCCTTTTACATGCAAACTCATCTTACACACGCATATCACAAAAGCTTAACATCCATGCTGTGTGTATAAGTTTGCTTGTGTGTATGTGTCTGTGTGTGTGTGTGTGTGTGTGTGTGTGTGTGTGTGTGTGTGTGTGTGTGTTTGTGTGTGTGTGTGTGTGTGTGTGTGTGTGCGTGTGTGTGCGTGTGCATGTGTGTATGTGTATGTGTCTGTGTGTGTATGTGTCTGTGTGTGTATGTGTCTGTGTGTGTATATGTGTGTGTGTGTGTTGTGGCTGAGGACATGTTCGGCAAGCCGTTCTGCCTGCGGCTCAAGCGTAATGTCATCAGAGCCAGACTAACAAGCATGTATGACTGCGTGTATAAGTACGTAGTTGTGTGTGTGTTTGTGTGTGTGTGTGAGCGTACAGTGTTTTAAAAAAGGCACAGCTGTCCACTGTGAGATGACACACCATTACACTCAACACAACATGCTT